>NW_017189517.1:4493417-4793417 GCF_001704415.2 Capra hircus
GGACCATTCTCCCATGATATTAGTTTTCCTGGAATGTTGATTTTAAGCCAGCTGTTTCAACTCTCCCTTTTCCACTTTCATCAAGAGGCCTCTTTAGTTTTCTTCATTCTTCCATAAAGGGTTGGTGTTCATCTGCAATCGCGAGGTTATTTGATATTTCTCCTAGCAATCTGAGTCCAGCGCTTGCTGCATCATTCAGCCGCCAGATATTTCTCATGACTGCTACTCTTAACATATAAGTGTAAATAAGCAGCGTATGACGAACTATATGGCCTTGACGTACCTCCTTTCCAATCTTTGAAACCAGGTCTGTTGTTCCCTGGTCTAGTACTAACTGTGCCTTCTCGACCTGCCATACAGATTTCTCAGGCAGACAGGCTCAGGCATCTGGTTGAGTATTCCCAGCTCTTTCAGAATTTTTCACAGTTTGTTGTTGATCCACACAGTCAAAGGCTTTGGCATAGTCAATAAAAGCGAAAAGTAGATTTTTTCTTCGTCTGGAACTTTCTTGCTTTTCGATAATCCAGTCGGAATTGGGCAATTTGATCTCCTGGTTCCTCTGCCTTTTGTAAATTCAGTTGAACATTCTGGAAGTTCACAGTTCACGTTACTGTTGAACCTGGCTTAGGAGAATTTTGAGCATTTCTATGAAGCATGTGAGAATGTGTGTAATTGTGTGATAGTTGAACTTTTTTGTGTTGCTTTTTGATTAGCATGGAAAAAGCTGAACTTTTCCGAGTACCTGTGGCCATTGGTGAGTTTTCTAAATTTACTTGCATATTGTGTTACAGCCACTTTCACAGCATCATCTCTTAGGATTTTGAATATGCTCAACTGGAATTTCCATCACCTCCCACTAGCTTTGTCATAGTGATGATTCCTTAAGGCCAAACTCGGACTTCACATTTCTAGGATGTCTGCGCCTCTAGGTGAGGTATCACACTATTGTGGTTATCTGTGGTCATGAAGATCTTTTTCTATAGCTCTTCTGTGTATTTTTTGCCACCTCTTCTTAATATTGTCAGCTTGGTGTTAAGTCCATACCATTTCTGTCCTTCATTGAGGCCCATCTTTTCATAAAAATGTTCCTTTGGTATCTCTCATTTTTGCTTGAAAGGATCTCTAGTCATTTCCACTTCTATTTGTTTTCTTCTATTTGGTTTGCATTGCTTCACTGGAGGGAAGGCTTTCTTAATCTCTTCTTTGCTCTATCTTTGGAACTCTGCAATTCAATAAAGATATCTTTTATTTTCTCCTTTGCCTTTTTCTTCTCTTTCTTTACTCAGCTATCTTTGTAAGGCTTCCTCAGACACACCATTTTTGCCAAGTGATAATTAGTTCATTCATTTATAATGGGACTGAGATAATAATTTACTTGTTATATGTACCATAATTTTCTTTATTCATATCTCTGTAATGGACATTTAGGTCTTCTTCTATTTTTGGATTGTAAACACGTGCCTGCAATGAAACTATGGCCTGCCAATGAACTATGGCTTCTCGTAGATATATGCCCAAGAGGGGGATTACTGGATCATATGCATAGGCTCTATATTCCAGTTTATTAAGACATACTCCCCATGAACAGTTATGAAAATACAAATAGAATATCGACAACTAAGGAATGAACCCCCGAGCGCTCATGTAGATGTCTCAATATTTTACTGGATAAGAGCAGAGCAAAGAGCTCCAGAAGAAAAGGAAGAGGCTGGAATCCAAGCCAGAAACTATGACTCAGTTGTGGATTGTCTCGAGTAGTAAAAGTCCAATGCCTGCCAAACAACAATTATCTGCATAGGAATTTCAAATGCTTAGATCCATGAAATTTGAGGAGATAATTTTGGAAGTGACTCAAAATAGGAGATTGGCAGATGAGGACATTGATATTTTAGGAATCAGCCTGAAACTAAAAAATGGACTTGAAATTGAGCGATTTAATTCAGCATGCACAGTCTGTATGCTACTCTCGTGGACAAGAATCCTTAGAAGAAATGAGTAGACCTCAATAGTCAACAAAAAAGTTTTGAAATGCAGTACGTTATCGGTGCATCTCAAAAGTGACAGATTGATCTCAGTTTGTTTCCAAGCGCAAATACTATTAACAATCACAGGAATCTCTAAGTCTATGCCCAACCACTGATGACCTAGAAGATAAACTTTAAATCGTTCTATGCATGGGGCTTACAAAAATACTTCTTAGGAATTAATTGCCCCCCCCCAAAAAAAATGTCCTTTCCCATAGTAGCGGGACTGGAATGCAAAAAGTAGGAAGCTCAGAGACACCTGGAATAACAGGCAAGTTTGACCTTGAAAGTGCAAAATGAAGAGGGCAAAGTGCCTAAGTAGTTTTGCCAAAGAGAACATACTGATCATATGCAAACACCCTCTTCCAACAACACAAGAGACGACTCTACACAGGCGACATCACCATATATCAATTTACCGAAATCAAGATTGATTATATCCTTTGTAGCCAAAGATGGAGAGAAGCTCTCTTACAGTCAGTAAAAACAATGATGTGGAGGCTGACTGTGGCTTAGATCATTAAACTCCCTTATTTGCCAAAATTCAGACATTAACATTGAAGAAATAGGTGAAAACCCCTAGGATAGTTAGGTGTATGACCGTAAAATTAAATCCCTTTATGATTATATAGTTGCAAAGTGACATATAATTGAAGGAATTATATTTGGATAGAGGTTCCTGAAAGAACTATGTACCAAGGTTTTGTAACATTTCTACAAGAGGCGTCGTGACCAAAAACCATGCCCAAGAAAAAGAAATGAAAAACAAGGCAAAATTGGTTGGTCTGAGAGGGGCTTTTCACAACTGTGGTGCTTGGAGATAAGACTCCTTGAGAGCCCCTTTGACAGCAAGGAGTTCAAATCTAGTCAAGACCTAAAGGAAAATTTCAACCCTGAATATTCACCAGAAGGACTGATATTGAAAGCCTGAAGCCGTCCAGTACTTTGGCCCACCTTGCATGCAAAGATGCAACTCATTGGAAAGAAGACTGCGAGGGCAGGAGAAGGGGCTGGACAGGGTTAGAGATGGTCGGATAGCATCATAGAGTAACAATGGGATGAAGTTTTGAGTAGCTCCAGGAGGACAGTGGAGGACGACGGTAAGCCTGGTATCTTATAGCTGCAGTCCATGGATCGCAAATAGTTTCAGAGCACCTTGAGGCGACCAAACAACAACAAGCAAAAACTGTTCTCCATAGTGGCTTTTACCAATTAAATATCTGACCAACAGGTGTAGGAGGCGTTCTTTATCTCACACCCTCCTCCAGCAATTTATTGCTTAGTAGATTTTTGATTGCATGGCCATTTCTAATACTGCGTGTGAGTGATAGTTCTGATTGTAGTTTTGATTTGCATTTATCTAATTAATTAGAGATGTTTAGGCCATCCTTTTTGAGGTACTTTAATGCGACCAGAATCCTGGTGGTCTGGAGGTCGACAATAGAAAGTAAAGGAGGAGAGATAAAGAGGCCTGATATACCTTGGTTTATGCAGGAAACTCAATAAAGTCCCTGGAAACACAAGGGCTTGCTCGGCCGGTACATCGATTTATGGCAGGCCTCAGGCGCTCCCTCTCAATGTGATGAAGGAGAGCAGGAGCGCCTTCCAGAGTGCGTCTTAGAAGCTCCGGGCCAGGAAATGTTGAACTCAGAGAAGCCTCTGCGCTCCAAAGAAATAGCCTGATGAGAGAGAGAAGGAGAGAGAAAGCAAGACACGGGGACCAAAGCTCTGATGAGCAGAAGATTTTTATTCAACATTGATGTAGGTATTTAGCTGTTTACAAGCATAGCTTATTTTCAGCAGAGATAAAATTAAAAACTTACAAGGAAAAGTGAAGTCACCCCATATGAAAGACGAGAGGTTAGTAAATAATCCACTTTTACCATTATGTTCATAGAAAGAGAGGGCACTTATCACCGATAAAAAAAACTAACGAAGGAAATTCCTGAGATTTTTAGCCCCCATGAGAGAGGCCTGCCTTTCCCTCTTAATTCCTGAATATTCAGAAATTATAACGAATGAGAATCTTGACAGATCCAAAACAGCACACAGGAGCCTATCTGTTAAATTGCCTTCCTGACAATTCCGCCCTATTTTTATTATATTGTAAAAAAAAAAAAAAATGTTCGCTTGCCACCAAAATATAGTTGTGTTAGTATTATAACCAACCTTTATAGCAACGCCGAGTTCGTAAATAACAAATATATTATCAGACAATCACCAAGTTACAAGTTCCAGACCTGGATACTGTCGTACATACTTTGAAACCATCCTCGTGGGTCTAGCCTGGATTAATTTGTTCAGCTGAAGTTCCAAATTAGGGAAGTGGAGAGATTTTTGGAGGTTTATTATTAACTTTCTTAAGGCAGTCCCTTTTTAAATTGGATTCTTATCTCCACATGTAATGCATCTTCATTTCCCTTAAGGCCAACAACCATTGTTTCACTAGCATTTGCACCTTCGAGTTTCTGATCCTTAGAATTGTTGATAAGCCTTCAAATAATCAATAATAATCCCTGTCTCACGAATTGAGCTATAGCTTTTTGACATTCTTGATTCACATTTTCATAAGCAAGTAAATTTCTCTAGTTGCCTCTTTTAGCTCTTCTCCAAATACAGTATGGGAAATAGTCAGTTTGTAATCTACCTAAAAAATCAGCATACGTTTCATTGGGCCCCTTTAATATTTTAGTAGAGCTACCTGTAGGCTCCCCTTGAGGAGAAATTGATCCCAAGCTTCAAGGCCACTGTTTTTAATTGTGTTATGTAACAAGGAGAGGCACTGTATTTTGAACTTCTATTATCATCAAATTGTCCTGTGCTATTTAGCATTTCAAACAGTAATTTGATCTTGTGTCATGCCAGCTTGAGCATTTCTGTTAGCATGTCTCTGGCTATATCATGAAACCACATCATTCCCACTTGAAGATATTCTCCTGGTTTAAGGAGAGCTTTTATTAAAGTTCGCCAATCATGGGGAATAGAAATTTCCAATAGGAGATATTATAGAATTTAAAGTACTTTAGTAAAAGCGTAAATGTGGCCCGTACATAGTTATAGCTTTTTTAAATTTTTGCATGTGGATAGAATGTTAATACCCTCATCATTGAAGCATTATGTGCCCTTGAGTGTCAGGGATTTCTTAAAACTGGAAAGGCGAAGAAAACATCAGCTTTCAGAGACCTCTGCATTGCAAAGCAGCAATTCAGAGAGCCCTCTGTCGTGAAGGAGACAGTGAGTAGTAAATTATTGTTATTCACAAAAGGTTGTTGTTTTAATCTCAAAAGGTTGTCTTAGCAGAATATTGCCAGAATCATTCGGTTCTATCAAGGGAAGATGTTGATTTGTGCCAGGGAAGGGGAGAGCACTTGGAGCAATGAGGGCAGGGGCTTCTAGGAAAATTCTGAAATATTTTATGTTGCTCTTATGGCCTTTCGTAAGGTATCATCATCTAATTCATATTCATGTAATAAGTGTTCTGCCTGTTGCTGAGTATTAGGAGGCTAGAATTACCTTGTAATTGCAAAATCATGGCTTTAATACGAGCCCACAGGGGCCAAAATCTATTGGCATATTTTTTCCCTGTCTGGAGCATGTTCAACATTCTCTATGGGCCAGTGCCAAATTTCTAAATCAAAACTACCTTCTTCAGGGAAACAAGGGTTGCATTCAACCACCTGTCTGAAGGCAAGCCTCTATTCACTGAAGCAAAACTGAAAACCCCTGAACTTTAAACAAGTGCTGAAGTGAAAAAGTGATGGGGCTTTCCAGCCATTGACCATGTCTTAGTACTTAATGGCCTCAATAGGCCCTCGAGGTCACTCTGGTCCATCTACCAAGTGTACCAGCCAGTCCCTGTTTTGGGCCCACTTGTTGAGGTCCTTTAATGGACCAGAACCTGGTGATCCGGAGTCAACTGATAAGAAAGTAAAGGAGAGAGAAAGAGGCTGATATTTTATTTCTTGGTTTACAAAGAAAGCCAATAAAAGCCCCCTGACATGGGGCTTGCACTGTTCATAGAGGCCTCAGGCGCCCTTGATGGGGTGAAGTGCAAGTGCCTTCTCAAGACGGTCTTAGAAGCCCGCGGCAGCGAAAGTGAACTCAGAGAGCCTCTGTGCTCAAAACAAATAGCCTGAGAGAGAGAGAGAGAGAGAGAGAGAGAGAGAGAAAAGCAAGACACGGGGACCAAAGTTCTGATGGAGCAAAGGTGTTTTATTCAACATGGTTTAGGTATTTATACTGTCTTCAGTTCAGTTCAGTTCAGTTCAGTTCCAGTCACTCAGTCATGTCTGACTCTTTGCCCCGACCCCATGAATCACAGCACGCCAGGCATCCCTGTCCACCACCATCTCCCAGAGTTCACTCAGACCCATGTCCATCAGTCCGTGATGCCATCCAGCCATCTCATCCTCAGTCGTCCCCTTCTCCTCTTGCCCCCAATCCCTCCCAGCCATCAGAGTCTTTTCCAATGAGTCAACTCTTCTCATGAGGTGGCCAAAGTACTGGAGTTTCAGCTTTAGCATCATTTCTTCAAAAGAAATCCCAGGGCTGATCTCCTTCAGAATGGACTGCTTGGATCTCCTTGCAGTCCAAGGGACTCTCAAGAGTATTCTCCAACATCACAGTTCAAAAGCATCAATTCTTCGGTGCTCAGCCTTCTTCACAGTCCAACTCTCACATCCATAGATGACCACAGGAAAAACCATAGCCTTGACCAGACGGACCTTAGTTGGCAAAGTAATGCCTCTGCATTTTAATATGCTGTTAAGGTTGCTCATAACTTTCCTTCCAAAGAGTAAGCCTCTTTTAATTTCATGGGTGCAATCACCATCTGCAGTGATTTTGGAGCCCAAAAAAATAACGTCTGACACTGTTCCCAGTGTTTCCCCATCTATTTCCCATGAAGTGATGGGACCAGATGCCATGATCTTCGTTTTCTGAATGTTGAGCTTTAAGCCAACATTTTCACTCTCCTCTTTCACTTTTATCAAGAGGCTTTTTAGTCCTCTTCACTTTTTGCCATAAGGGTGATGTCATCTACATATTTGAGGTTATTGATATTTCTCCCGGCAATCTTGATTCCAGCTTGTGTTTCTTCCAGCCCAGCGTTTCTCATGATGTACTCTGCATAGAAGTTAAATAAGCAGGGTGACAATATAAAGCCTTGACGTACTCCTTTTCCTATTTGGAACCAGTCTGTTGTTCCATGTCCAGTTCTAATTGTTGCTTCCTGACCTGCATACAGATTTCTCAAGAGGCAGGTCAGGTGGTCTGGTATTCCCATCTCTTCCAGAATTTTCCACAGTTTATTGTGATCCACACAGTCAAAGGCTTTGGCATAGTCAATAAAGCAGATAAGGATGTTTTCTGGAACTCTCTTGCTTTTTCCATGATCCAGCAGATGTTGGCAATTTGATCTCTGGTTCCTCTGCCTTTTCTAAAACCAGCTTGAACATCAGGAAGTTCACAGTTCATGTATTGCTGAAGCCTGGCTTGGAGAATTTTGAGCATGAGTTTACTAGCGTGTGAGATGAGTGCAATTGTGTGGTAGTTTGAGCATTCTTTGGCATTGCCTTTCTTTGGGATTGGAATGAAAACTGACCTTTTCCAGTCCTGTGCCCACTGCTGAGTTTTCCAAATTTGCTGGCATATTGAGTGCAGCACTTTCACAGCATTATCTTTCAGGATTTGAAATAGCTCAACTGGAATTCCATCACTTCCACTAGCTTTGTTCGTAGTGATGCTTTCTAAGGCCCACTTGACAAGATAGCTATTTTCAGCAGAGATAAAATAAAAACTTACAAGGAAACATGAAGTCATCCATATGAAAGAGATAGGGTTGTAAATAGTCACTTTTACCATATGGTTCATAAAAAGGAAGTGGGTACTTATCACCGTATAGAAAAATTAATGAAGGAAATGCCTGGTTTCCTCAGCCCCTGGGAGAGGCTTGCCTCTCCTCTTAATTCCGGAATATTCAGAAATTAATAAGTAACTAAGAATTCCTGACAGATCCAAAATAGCACAGAGGAAGCCTTTTGTTAAATGCTTCCTGACACATCTTTTCATGTGCCTTTTAGCCATCTGTGTGTTTTCTTTGGAGAAATGTTTATTTAGCTCTTTGGTCCAATTTTTGCTTATGCTGTTTTTTTTTTTTTTTTTTGAACCACATGAACTGTTTTAAATTTTGGAGATTAATCCCTTCTTTTCATATCATTTGCAAACTTCTTTCTTAAAAAGCATATTCTAGATTTAAAATCCATTCTTAGCTCTTTCACTGGAATGTCAGTTAGTTGAAGGCAATCACTAAGGTTCTCTTGTCAACTTCCAGAATATGCTATGTGCACAGTACAATTTGTGTCAGCAAATAAGTCAGTAAATATTTATTCTCTATTCCAATGAATGCAAAATAAAAGCAAAATAAATGGCTAAATTGGCATAATTTATTTTTAATCTCAGTGCCCTCTAAAACTGATCATTTTTTTAAGTAAGGCTAAGTTTTATTACTTTCAATGTAAAATAATTTGCAACATTCCAAGGCTTTGTGAATAAAAGAACAATTCTTTCCTTTTTTAAAAATTCAAATTTTTATACAATTTTAAAGAAAGCAGAAGATATTAAGAAGAGGTGGCAAGAATACACAGAAGAACTATACAAAAAAGATCTTTGTGACCCAGATAATCACGATGGTGTGATCACTCACCTAGAGCCAGACATTTTGGAATGTGAAGTCAAGTGGGCCTTAGAAAGCATCACTACGAACAAAACTAGTGGAGGTGATGGAATTCCAGTTAAGCTATTACAAATCCTGAGAGATGATGCTGTGAAAGTGCTGCACTCAGTATGCCAGCAAATTTGGAAAACTCAGCAGTGGCCACAGGACTGGAAAAGGTCAGTTTTCATTCCAATCCCAAAGAAAGGCAATGCCAAAGAATGCTCAAACTACCACACAATTGCACTCATCTCACACGCTAGTAACGTCATGCTCAAAATTCTCCAAGCCAGGCTTCAGCAATACATGAACCGTGAACTCCCTGATGTTCAAGCTGGTTTTAGAAAAAGCAGAGGAACCAGAGATCAAATTGCCAACATCCGCTGGATCATGGAAAAAGCAAGAGAGTTCCAGAAAACATCCTTATCTGCTTTATTGACTATGCCAAAGCCTTTGACTGTGTGGATCACAATAAACTGTGGAAAATTCTGGAAGAGATGGGAATACCAGACCACCTGACCTGCCTCTTGAGAAATCTGTATGCAGGTCAGGAAGCAACAATTAGAACTGGACATGGAACAACAGACTGGTTCCAAATAGGAAAAGGAGTACGTCAAGGCTTTATATTGTCACCCTGCTTATTTAACTTCTATGCAGAGTACATCATGAGAAACGCTGGGCTGGAAGAAACACAAGCTGGAAACAAGATTGCCAGGAGAAATATCAATCACCTCAGATATGCAGATGACACCACCCTTACGGCAGAAAGTGAAGAGGAACAAAAAGCCTCTTGATGTAGTGAAAGAGGAGAGTGGAAAAGTTGTCTTAAGCTCAACATTCAGAAAACATAGATAATGGCATCTGGTCCAATTACTTCATGGGAAATAGATGGGGAAACAGTGGGAACAGTGTCAGACTTTACTTTTTGGGCTCCAAAATTACTGCAGATGGTGATTGCAGCCATGAAATTAAAAGAGGCTTACTCTTTGGGAGAAAATTATGACCAACCTAGATAGTATATTCAAAAGCAGAGACATTACTTTGCTGACTAAGGTCCATCTAGTCAAGGCTATGGTTTTTCCAGTAGTCATGTATGGATGTGAGAGTTGGACTGTGAAGAAGGCTGAGTGCTGAAGAATTAATGCTTTTGAACTGTGGTGTTGGAGAAGACTCTTGAGAGTCTCTTGGACTGCAAGGAGATCCAACCAGTCCATTCTGAAGGAGATCAGCCGTGGGATTTCTTTTGAAGAAATGATGCTAAAGCTGAAACTCCAGTACTTTGGCCACCTCGTGAGAAGAGTTGACTCATTGGAAAAGACTCTGATGCTGGGACGAATTGGGGGCAGAGGATGAGATGGTTGGATGGCATCATTGACTCGATGGATGTGAGTCTGAGTGAACTCCGGGAGTTGGTGATGAACAGGGAGGCCTGGCGTGCTGTGATTCATGGGGTCGCAAAGAGTCGGACACGACTGAGTGACTGAACTGAAATAAACTGAAAGATTACTTTCCGTTTAGATTTATTACAGAATATTGAATATATTTCCCATATTGTATGATACATCCTTTAGCCTATCTTAACTTTGTTTTTTTTTCTTAAATATTGTTTTGCTTTTGCCTGAATGGGACCAATTTCTATTCAGAGGTCTATCCATGTGCTTGACTGGAGAGGACCAGAGAGTTTTTCCAATCTCTTCTGCAGATACAGAGGTATAATATGTAGTATATGAATATATTCAATGAATATAATATTCATTGGAACGACTGATGTTGAAGGTGAAACTCGAATACTTTGGCCACCTGATTTGAAGAGCTGACTCATTTGAAAAGACTCTGATTCTGGGAAAGATTAAAGGCGGAAAGAAAAGTAGACGATGGAGGATGAGATGGTTGGATGGCATCACCGACTCAATGGGTATGAGTTTGAGTAAAGTTGGTGTAAGAATGGAATAGTGTAATGTATAATTATCTATCCTAGGTTCAAGTTCCAGATAACTACCTATTATGTATGCATTAACTTTTATCAAGTCTTTAGTAAACCATGTCTAAAAATCTATAAGAATATAGGCTTTAGTAAACCAAACCCATAATTCTGTCAGACATTTTTGATATCCATGAGGTTATGTGCTGTGTGTCCAACTTCACCCTTCTGTCACACACACATCATCATCATCATCATTCATCATCCTTTTCCATAATCCACAGCTTAATTGAGAGATATTCCCATGTTCAAAATTGTGTAATCCTTTTTGAGTTTATTGTTTTCTTCTGGAGACTACATATTAAAAGATGAAGGAAAGGACATCAAGATGTCCCTCTGGAAGCCTGCACCTGAGTAGTACATTTCCAACTATAAATGTATGATGCCACGAAGAACTTTTCTATTGAATTGTCTTTAAGATTTTTATGACATGAACCATTTATAAAATCTTAATGAATTTGTTACACTGTTGTTTTGGTTCAGGGTTTTGGATGTGTGGCATGTAGAATATTATCTTTTCAATCAGGGATCAAACCTACACCCCCTGCATTGGAATGCAAAGCCTTAATTTCTGGACCACCAGGGAAGTCCTCAGGAAGGATTTTTAAACAACTACTATTTTGCCATACTTCCTTAATAGAAACTGATGGAGGGGGGAGTTAGAAAAGATTATGTGTAACTCTTGTTATCCAGCTGTTTAGTATTTAGTCTTCTTAAGATGTATCAATATTAATCATTTTAATCTATAATTTATGAAACACAGCTGGGACTTTTGTTGTTCATTTTGTCATCCCTCCCATGCCCTTTAGAGATGATAGTGTATAAGTTCTCACTCCCAGTTTTGGTCCAGCAGATGGAAGTTTTGAGATAGTTTCTTCATGAGATTGCCATAACAAAATATGCATTGAGTTCTCTAAACCGATTTGTCAAAGATTTCAAAAAATAACTATCCAAATTTATCACCAAAAATGAAAGTCAGATATAGCATGTCATTCTAACTAGGACTAGCAATTCACAACTGATGTTTCTCTGATATGCCAAAACCATTTTAGCATCTTTGTTGTTGTTCAGTTGCTAAGTACTGTTCAACCTTTGTGACCCCATGAACTGCAATGCAACAGCCTTCCCTGTCCTTCACTATCTCCCAGAGTTTGGCAAATTCATGTACATTGAGTCAGCGACGCTATCTAACCATCTCATCTTCTGCTTCCCCCTTCTCCTTCTGCCCTCAGTCTTTCCCAGCATAAGGGTCTTTTCTATTAACTCCACTCTTTGCATCAGGCGGTCAAATATTGGAGCTTCAGCTTCAGCATCAGTCCTTCCAATGAATATTCAGGGTTGATTTCCTTTAGGACTGACTGGTTTGATCTCCTTGCTGTCCAAAGGACTCTCAAGAATCTTCTCAAGCACCATAATTCAAAAGCATCAATTCTTCAGCACTCAGCCTTCTTTATGGTCCAACTCTCACATCCATGCATGACTACTGGAAAAATGATATCTCTGTGTATATGGACCTTTGCCAGCAAAGTGATGTCTCTGGTTTTTAATATGCTGTCTAGGTTTATCATAGGTTTTCTTCCAAGGAGGAAATATCTTTTAATTTCATGACTGCAGTCAACATCCAAGAAAATAAAATCAGTCACTGCTTATACTTTTCCTCTTTCTATATGCCATGATGTGATGGGACTGGATGTCATGATCTTAGTTTTTTGAATGTTGAGTTTTAAGGCAGCTTTTTCACTCCTCTTTCACTTTCATCAAGAAGCTCGTTAGTTCCTCTTCACTTTCTGCATTAGAGTGGTATCATCTGCATATCTGAGGTTGTTGATATTTCTCCCAGCCATCTTGATTCCAGCTTGTGCTTCATCCAGCCCAGCATTTCACATGATTGAATAAGCAAGGTGACAGTATACAGCCTTGATGTACTCCTTTCCCAATTTGGAATCAGTCTGTTGTTCCATGTCTGGTACTAACTATTGCATCTTGACCTACATACAGGTTGCTCAGGAGACAAGTAAGGTGGTCTGGTATTCCCATCTCTTTAAGAATTTTCCACAGTTTGTTGTAATCCACACAGTCAAAGTCCTTAGATTAGTCAGTGAAGCAGAAGTAGATATTTGTCTGGAATTCCCTGGTTTTCTCTATGATGTAATGAATAATAACAATTTGATCTCAGTGTCCTCTGCCTTTTCTAAATTCAGCTTGTACATCTGGAAATTCTCAGTTCACATACCGCTGAAGCCTATCTTGAAGGATATAACCTTACCAGCATATGAAGTGAGTGCATTGGTAGTCTGAACATTCTTTGCACTGCACTTCTTTGGGATTTGAATGAAAAAACTGACTTTTTCCAGTCCTGTGGCCACTGCTGAGTTTCCCAAATTTGCTGACATATTGAGTGCAGCACATTAACAACACCATCTTTTAGGATTTGTAATAGCTCAGTTGGAATTTCATCACCTCCACTAGCTTTGTTGATAGGAATGCCTCCTAAGGCCCACTTGACTTCACACTCCTGGATGTCTGGCTGTAGGTGAGTGACAACACCATCATGGTTATCACAGTCATTAAGAACTTTTTTGTATTGTTCCTCTGTGTATTTTTTGCCATCTCTTCTTACTCTCGTTTGCTTCTGTTAGTTCCATACCATATCTGTCCTTTACTGTGCCCATCCCTGCAAGAAATGTTCCCTTGATATCTCCAACTTTCTTAAAGTGATTTTTAGTTTTTCCCATACTATTGTTTTCCTCTATTTCTCTGCATTGTTCACATAAGAAGGCTTTCTTTTCTGTCCTTGCTATTGTCTGGAACTCTGCTTTCAGTTGGGTATATCTTTCCCTTTCTTCCTTGATTGTCAGTTCTCTTCATTCTTCAGCTATGTGTAAAGCCTTCTCAAAAAACCACTTTGCATTCTTTCATTTATTTTTCTTTGGCGTGGTTTGGTCACTACCTCATGTAAAATGCTACAAACCTTTGTCCATAGTTCTTTAATCTGTCTACCAGATCTAATCCCTTGAATCTATTCATTCCTTCCACTGTATAATCATAAGGGATTTGATTCAGGTCAACCCTGAATGGCTTAGAGCATCTTACACAGA
This sequence comes from Capra hircus, assembly GCF_001704415.2. Lineage (NCBI taxonomy): Eukaryota > Metazoa > Chordata > Mammalia > Artiodactyla > Bovidae > Capra > Capra hircus. The sequence goes on from NW_017189517.1 coordinate 4,507,233, forward strand.
TCATAAATAACTTGATGAGTAATATGATCTAAAAAGGAAACATAGGGATCATTACTTGGATGAAAAAATAGCTTCAATGATAATGTGTCCCAATTTGAAATGAGAATTACTTTTTTTCCTCTAAGGTACTATTTGGAGCCTGATTTTATATTTGAATATATAACTCAAAATGACCACAACAGTTTTCAACCTCTTCTACTGTATGTGAGTTTCATATAGTTGTATAAGATTTAGTAAAATCTACATGTCATATCTCATAGCATTTTTCAAAATGCCTAAATATTTTTCTGATTCAAGTGTAACTCATTTTCAATGTTGGGAAATCTATCTGCATTCTGTTCATATAATTTGTAGAGGACTCCCCCTCTTCATCCAAGCTGCAATATGTTTAAAAACACCCGTGGTGGATTCAGGTCAATGTATGGCAAAAGCAATACAGTATTGTAAAGTAAAATAAAGTAAAAATAAAAAATTTAAAAATTTTTAAAAAAATAAATAAAAACAAAAAGCATACCTGGACATCATGTGTTTTACCATCTAATAGACAGTGGATAATTAGATATGAAACATATGATTATAACATTAATAGGACCAGAAATATAATGTGAGGGAAGCAGGTGGTATTAGGAGATTTTAGCTTAATGTAAAAAGGTTTTCTTCAATTTTAATTTCCCAGATTCTGTTGGGAGAGGGCAGCAGTGAAGGTTTATGATTAGAGGCTCTGCCATATGTAGAATATGTTACTGGAGAGCTTGGGTAGAGTCACGACCAAGAGCAATGATACAGGATGCCATTTCAAGAACCTCCTGGGGGGGAAATAAAGTAGATTCAACTGTTTGAATATGGAAAGATGAACTAGAAGGTTCTTAGACATACAAGCAGAAGAAATGCAATAGTCTTACTGGAGACCTTTCAGAGTTTCAGCAAATATTGGTGTAAACATCTTTTTTCTTTTCTTCTGCCAGACAGTTTACATTGTATTGATTCATATTGACTTAGTGTTCTCAACAACCCCAAGTACTACTTTATAATGATTATATGGGTGGAGAGACCGACGTGCAGAAAATGGTATAAGATCATAGCAGGGCTGAAATTCAAACCCAACCTTGTTTTATTCTAATGCTTTCTAGTGCACACACTGTCTCTCAACACCTATGGTATGTTATTTTGAATATTTGAATAACCATTAATGGTCATGTTTCTTGGTTAAAGGTAATCTGTGATTTGAAAATCAGTTCTAAAAAATAGGATAGATGACAATACAGCTTTTGTGAAACAATAAGAACAAAACAAAACAAGGTATCATCAGTTGATACTAGATATATGTGCATCCAAATATATATTCTTTTTCAGATTCTTTTCCATTACAGGTTATTGCAAGACATTGAACATCAAATAATATGGACCTAATGTATACTACAGGAAGCTGTACTGAGGTCTGTAATTTCAGAAGTTAAAACACTTTTGAGCAGAGAATGTGCTTGCACTCTGAAAGTAGACATGTATTAGGATGAGTTTGCTAAAAGAAAAGAACCTGACTCTTTTGTATCCCTTAGTGGTTCTTGAAAGTCTCAAATATAGCACATAGGACACTGCACTTTATGCTGTGTTTACACATCTACTTCATTTCAATAGAGCCAAAATTCTTTGAAAATAGGGGCTCTTTTGGATTGCACACCTCACAGAATGTCTGTAACTTTCAGAGGAAATAAACAGGTTAAGCAGGTTAGAATTAAACTTGATTCCAAATATTTTATTCTTTCTAATGTTTGTGAAATTATTTCTATTTCTCCTTATTAAACTTTTGGTTCTTTGGAGATAAAACCACAGGTAGTAGACACTAGATTTAGGTTTCCTAGGTGAATCTTTGCCTTTGTTCCCCACCCTATCCTTAATCTAGAAAATTCACAACATTAAAAGCTTTCCAAATTTTCTTTGATCTCTGAGAACAATGTGATTTTATTTTTTAAAAAATGCTCTGCATGTGTGCCATGTGGACTCCCCACAGCTGCTTGAGCAGTTGATATAGTCTCACTTTTGTGCCTTAAGTATGGAATAACAGTTCAGTTCAGTTCAGTCACTCAGTCGTGTCCAACTCTTTGCAAACCCATAGGCTGCAGCATGCCAGATTTTCCTGTTCATCACTGACTTCTGGAGCCTACTCAAACTCATGTGGATCAAGTTGGTAATGACATCCAAGCATCTCATCTTCTGTCGTCCCCTTCTCCTCCTGCCTTCAACCTTTCCCAGCATCAGGGTCTTTTCAAATGAGTCAGTTCTTTGCATCAGGTGGCCAAAATATTGGAGTTTCAGTTTCAGCATCAGCCCTTCCAATGAATATTCAGGACTGATTTCCTTGAGGATGGACTGGTTGGATCTCCTTGCAGTCCAAGGGACTCTCAAGAGTTTTCTCCAAGACCACAGTTCACAAGCATCAGTTCTTCAGTGCTCAGCTTTCTTTATAGTCCAACTCTCACATCCATACATGACTACTGGAGAAACCATACCTTTGACTAGTCAGACCTGTGTTGGCAAAGTAATGTCTCTGCTTTTTAATATGCTGTCTCGGTTGGTCATAGCTTTTCTTTCAAATAACAAGCCTTCATTAAATTATAAGCCTACAACTTAAAACATGCAACATATTTTTCAATGATTTCATTTGTGCCACTTGTTTCCCACATGTCAATCACTAATTGAGAAAGCTGAGCAGAATTGAGCCCTGAATTTTATAATTTGGGTCAAATACAGTGTTTTTCTTTATGTTGTTTTATTTACTTTAGCTCTGAAACAAGCATCTTATGGTTTCTAAAGCCTATCCCCAAAGGAATAATTGTTTGGGGGCGGTCATGAATATAGTAAACAAAGCACACTGCTTCTTTTCCACTTCACATTTGTCTCTTAATGGTGGCACCATATGATTTTTGTTCACAAGCATCTCCCTCTTCGACATGATTAAATAATTCATTAATCAGATAAGTGGTGCAAGAGACTGGCAAAACATTTATTCTGTTAAAGTATGAAAACACAGTTAGAAAAAATTATACTTAGTTCCAAATGATGTATCAGATTTAATATATTTTCCTTGAACTATTATTTACTAGTTTTCACTAAAAGTAGTTATTTGTGAGTCCTCCACAAATGTTAGACATGTATGGTTTAGTTTGGCTAGTAAAATGGATGAAGAGAAGTCAGGTGTTGTGTGACCAGGCCACCCAACATGGCTGCTGTCTTGCTGTCTGTTCATCACCCTGCTCCACCAAAGCATGCCTCACCTACACATACTCACATGACTGACTTTCCTACATACTTGCCCCCACCTCAGGTGATGACGGTTTTTTTATCAAAGGGGACATGAGGTACGTGCTCCTCTGCTGGTTTCCTTGTTTGCCAGTGAGCCAACCTGAGGTCACTTCCCTTTATAACTGATAATCCCCCCTTTCCTATCCCCTCCCCAGCAAAGACTGCCACTATGTCCTGCCCCCATCCATTGCACACAGGGCTGAAGTACTCTGGGAACCTTGCTTCAAACCTTTAATATCCTGCATCCATTAACACTGATGTCTCTCTCTTGCTCACTCTGGGCTCTTTCTTAGGTTTTGAAGTTGGGCAAGTACAGGGCCTGTAGGCCTGTGGGTTGCAGCCCAACAGGTACCTTTTCAGAAGTGATTATTACATATCTGCAATCCTGTGAGAACATTTAGCAAATTGAGGCTTGTGACGGTCAATAACACTAATCGATCACTCAGTCGCACTTAGGTGACTGCTAATTAGTTATAACAGATAAGCAGGCATAAGCACAAAGAGTAGACTCACTTGATTGGCTACAAAGGGGAAACAAAAGCAGAAGAAAACCTTCTGAATTCATAGTCCAGACTGATATTAACCACAGAGTAGGAAAAAAGGCTTTTAAAACATGATTGTGAGTACAGATGTGTCTAAGTACATGAGACTGTAGATCCAATATTTAACTAGGATTACACCTGTCCCTGTGTTCTCTCCAAAGATAGCTTATTTGGATGCTTGGGGGACCTCCGTGGGAAAGAGGAACATGATAATCTTTCTGATATTTGCAAGAGGAATGTTTTTTTAGTTATTCAAAATTAAGATAATTCTGGATTTTCTTTTTTTTTTTCCTTTCCCTATGGTTTCTGCATGAAGTAGGCTTAATGTAATATCTCATCATCTTTTCACTTTTTACATCATTCTGGGATTTAAATTTCTGACTAGAAAACAAGCCAAGTCTATTTTATTTTCTCTGTGCAGTGCTTCCTCTTATATTCTAAGACAGAGGTCAACAAACTATGAACACAGGCCAAATCTGGCCCTGTGGATTTTTTTTTTTTTTTGGTAAATAAAATTTTATTGGAACTGAGTCAGGTCCTTTCACTTGTGTATTGTCTATAGCTGCTTTCTTGCTATATCAGCACAGTGGATAAGCTGCGTCAAAGACCACAGGGCTCACAAAGCTGGCAGTATTCAGTGTATGACCCAACCAAAAATAATTGTCAATTTCCTGTTCTAAGAGCAAACAGATAAGCTTAGCTGCCAAGAATGAGATTTTTCTGTAAAGATACCTAAGGTAATCTTTAGTTATTGAAAAGGAAAAATGGTTTAGAAATCAAATCCAATTAACATTTTAGGGCACTGTAACCTGTCATTTTCTCATTTCACTCTTCACAATAACCCTATGTAGTGAGTGTGACTAATTCTTTTATACAAAATTGGAAACTGAAACTCAAAGATCTGAAGGTATCCATTTGCCCAAAGTTACACAGTTATGCAGTGAATAAGGCTGATATTTGAACCCAGACTTGTCTTACATAAAGTGTAGTGCTATTTAAACCACATTTGAAAATCTAACTAGGAATATAGGTGATGAGCAACGGGGGGGGGGGGGAATATGAAGCCAAATTTCCTGATTTATTTAGCTGGAAGGATTTTCTATTTTCTTACTACTTAGCAAGAACAAGTAGAAAAGAATGACTGTGTAAACCCCTGTCAGGGAGAAAAGAACAGAGTTGTTGTTAAAGAAGATTTATGGTATCTGATTTATGAATGAAATCTGTACATGTTGCAATAGGAATAACATGATGGGAACATTGATCATGAATTCATTAGGAAACTTGTGAAGGAAGGGGTTCCAAAGAGTCTTGATTCTAGGACTGATGCAGGAAAGGGATCAAAGGAAAGAATTTTTGGAAACTCAGCTTAGTGAAAGTGTAGAGCTCTCACACTTCAGAGCATGTGGGGGACACTGCTGCAGGCGTGGCTTCTTAGAAATTCCCTAGTGGTCTAGTGATTAGGACTCCACACACTCACTGCCAAGGGCCCGACTTATGCCTGGCTGAGAAACTAAGATCCCGCAAGCAACATGGCATGGCCAAAAAAAAAAAAAAAAAGAAGAGTGGTTTCTTTGTCATTAAGGATGACGTCATTTTACTTGTCATCAGTTCAGTCAAGTTACACTAGGTTAGCTCTCCAAATTCCAAGGCTATTTGGGGCTAAAGTGGAGACAGGTGATTCCACTATGCAGCTGATTGAAATCCATAGTCTCAAGCAGAAAGCATCATTCTCATGCTTGCATCAGTGATTTTGTACAGGCTGTCTTGAATGCACTCTCCTCTTCCTCGGTCTGTCAAAACCCTCTTATCCTCCAAGACCAAGATCAAATGTTGTCCCTGACCTTTCTAGTAGAGTGGGTATATTATACATCAGAGTATGTATGGCCTTTCATCTTATTTTATCCAACTGTTGCTCACCCCAGACTGAACTCTGAGGGTGGGAACTGATTCTTATTAATCTCTTTTATTTTTTAACGTTAGACTCTAGGATAATGTTATACATATAGTAAACATTTTATAAATATTTTTTAATGAATTAACACTTTTGAAATAGAATTACTGTATATGTTTAGGCAGATTAAATATAGAATCCTTTATTAAATTGGAACTTGAGAGTCCCTTGGACTGCAAGGAGATCCAACCAGTCCATCCTAAAGGAAATCAGTCCTGAATATTCATTGGAAGAACTGATGCTGAATGTGGAACTCCAATACTTTGGCCACCTGATGTGAAGAACTGACTCATTTGAAAAGACACTGATGCTGGGAAAAATTGAAGACAAGAGGAGAAGGGGATGACAGAGGATGAGATGGTTGGATGGCATCACTGACTCGATGGACATGAGTGTGAGCAAACCCTGGGAGTTGATGATGGGGAGGGAAGCATGGCATGATACAGTCCATGGGGTCGCAAACAGTCAGACATGCCTGGCTGACTAATTGACTGAATACTTTGAATGCCCTGCCCATTCAAATCATGTGAATTTCAGGTGCCCCCCATGCCTAACCCCTCCACATGTGTACAGTGCATAAAGCTTTCTGAAACTATTAGTTGCTCAGTTGTGTCTGACTCTTTGCGACCCCATGAATTGTAGCCTGCCAGGCTCCTCTGTCCATGGAATTTCCTGGGCAAAAATACTGGAGCGGGTTGCCATTTTCTTCTCCAGGGAATCTTCCCACCCCAGGGATCAAACCTGACCCTCCTTCATTGTAGGCAGATTTTTTACCGTTTGAGCCACCAGGGCCAGATCTATTTTGCCAGGATCAGTTAAGGTTAACTTATCCTTATATCTTAACTCAGTGCCTGAAAAATACTTCAGGTTAAATAAATATTTCATAAGATATTCGATGGCATCATTGACTCGATGGACATGAGTTAGAGTAAGCTCCAGGAGTTGATGACGGACAGGAAAGCCTGGCGTGTTACAGTCCATGGGGTAGCAAAAAGTTGGACATGACTGAGTGAATAAACTGAAGATAATCATTAAATAAATGAATCAACAGAAGTAATTTTAAGATAAAAGGCACATACCACTGTCTTTGATGATATTTAAAAGCAGAGTTAGGAACCCAAAAAGTGGTTCTTTAATCATCCTTAACATTCGTGAGCAGACTATCTGAAAGGGAAGAGCTTTGTGGATACAGAGGAAGTTGCTAATAGGGAATCAGAAATCTGGCAGAAACCAAGTGAGAATAGGTTGCAAAGGTAAATGTTTCTGTCTGGCACAGATGCTAGTAATGCAGGCAGTGACTATTTGGAGAGTTACTTGACACATTAAGCTTGCATCTCTGGAAAGTGTCTGAGAAGTATTTGATTAAAGTTCTAGGAATCATTTTCAACTGAATAAAGTATAACTTAAATTTCCACATGCATTCTGCTGCCCCGTAATGCCATGATGACAGTTACTGCTCATATAGAATCTATTGGGTCTTACTGGAAAGAAGACAAAGGCATATCTCCTCAGACACTGTTCCAAGAGTAAGAAAGATGTCAACAACATTTATGGAAAATTTGTGTGAGATTCCTTCACCATCAGCCTCATTCAGATAAGGCCATTGATTCTCTATACCTGAAAACTTAATCTTTGCACAGTGCCTGAATTAGATTTGAACAGGGCTTATTAAATTGTCACTATACCTGGGATGGGAGTGGTGGTGAATCATTCCGTCGAGTATAAACTGACTACATGGTGGGCATACAAGCCTGGTTTTAAACCAGAGTTTTGTAGCAGAATGATCTGGAGAACTTTTAAATCAAAACTTATTTTAAATCTCTCATCTTTAACCATTCTCCCATCATCATCTGCCAAAGGGAAATTCTGATACACCCTGTTGGAGAGGGAAGTGAAATTTTAAAACATAAACTTTTATAACAGCAAAAATGACACAGATGTGTATAGCAGACTTTTGGACTCAGAGGGAGAGGGAGAGGGTGGGATGATTTGGGAGAATGACATTGAAACATGTATACTATCATGTAAGAATTGAATCGCCAGTCTATGTCCGACGCAGGATACAGCATGCTTGGGGCGGGTGCACAGGGATGACCCAGAGGGATGTTATGGGGAGGGAGGTGGGAGGGGGGTTCATGTTCGGGAACGCATGTACACCCGTGGTGGGTTCATGTCAATGTATGGCAAAACCAATACAGTATTGTAAAGTAAAATAAAGTAAAAAAAAAAAAAAATAATAAATAAATAAAAAATAAAACAGAAACTTTTAAATACTCCTCAGGTGATTAAGGTGCATTTTCTTTGTCCTTCTGTTCCTTGAGAACAATTGGCACAGTATGAGTATTCATTCCTACAGGGCTCCCATAATCTCATCTGTGTCACTCACACCCATAATATTACTCTCATAAGCAGTTTTTTATGGTAGGAAAAAGTATGATCTCCATATTTGAACCCAGGTTGAGGAATCTATTTGTTGAATGACCTTGGGAAATACCTCTATAACTTCAATTTCTTCATTTCTCAAATGTAAATAATAACATCAATGTTATAAGCTTAACAGGATGATGCCCAGGAGAGTCTGTATCAGCAAGAATTTAGTTGGGAAAATCACAAGGAAAAGAATAGCTTTTCTTTCTCTTCAGTTTTCTAAATCTTACACAAAGTCCTCCCATTCAGTTCAGTTCAGTCACTCAGTCGTGTCCTACTCTTTGTGACCCCATGAATCGCAACACGCCAGGCCTCCCTGTCCATTACCAATTCCCAGAGTTCATTCAAACTCACGTCCATCGAGTCAATGATGCCATCAAGCCATCTCATCCTCTGTCGTCCCCTTCTCCTCCTGCCCCCAATCCCTCCCAGCATCAGAGTCTTTTCCAATGAGTCAGCTCTTCTCATGAGGTGGCCAAAGTACTGGAGTTTCAGCTTTAGCATCATTCCTTCCAAAGAAATCCCAGGGCTGATCTCCTTCAGAATGGATTGGTTGGATCTCCTTGCAGTCCAAGGGACTCTCAAGAGACTTCTCCAACACCACAGTTCAAAAGCATCAATTCTTCGGTGCTCAGCTTTCTTCATAGTCCAACTCTCACATCCATACATGACTGCTGGAAAAACCATAGCCTTGACTAGATGGACCTTTGTTGGCAAAGTAATGTCTCTGCTTTTGAATATACAATCTAGGTTGGTCATAACTTTCCTTCCAAGGAGTAAGCGTCTTTTAATTTCATGGCTGCAGTCACCATCTGCAGTGATTTTGTCCTCCCATTAGTAGATTCTAAATTAGAACCCTTGTGATAAGAGGATCTGAGAAATGTGTTTTCTAGACTTCTTGCCTCAAAGGTACAGGAAAGAGCATAGAAATGAGTGAAAGTAGTATTGAGATGCCAAACATCAATCTAGTATAAAACTCAATATACTGTTAAAACAAATGATCATTTATACTTATTGGTCTGCCTGTGGATTAGCACTGGGTCCTGTTACTGTACCCTGGATCCAGACCTATTTGACTGAGGTGTGACCACTTCTCAATAGCCTGCAGTAGCAGAAAGATCACCAACTATGGAGGCAGATGTAATGGGGTTGGAACCCTTACACCAGCACATGCCAGCTGGATGTACCTGAACAAGACTGGATTTTTGGTGATTTCTCTATGACCCAGGATTTTAGCTGAGCCTCTCTCTTTCTCTTGACCACTTTCTGACTTCCTTCTACTATTATCTTCCTGTACTTTCTCCAGCAAATCCCATCTTAGTACAATATTTATAATTTATTTTTTAAACTTCATCAAGTGAGGCTCTTGGAGAAACAAACAAACAAAAGATAGACTGGGAATGAGATATCAGTTGTATCACACAAAATTTATGCACCTTTTAAAGTTTTACTTAATCTTGTACTTCTGTTTCATTGTTTGTGAAATGGCCCCAAGGGAAGTTTATTCAAACAATTATGGTATGCTTCATTCACTCATCACTTTGCTATGGCTATAATTCCCTGCACTATACAGTATATCCTTGTTGTTTATCTATTTATAGTTTGCATCTGTTAATCCTGTACCCCTAATTTGTTTCTCCCACCTTCCTTCTTTCTTTTGGTAATCATAAGTTTGTTTTCCATATCTGTGAGTCTGTTTCTGTTCTATATACACATTCCTAAGTAGTGAAGATCTGCTGGAGAAGGGATAGGCTACATATTCCAGTATTCTTGGGTTTCCCTTGTACCTCAACTGGTAAAGAATCCATTTGCAATGCAGGAGACCTGGGTTTGATCCCTGGGTTGGGAAGATCCCCTGGAAAAGGGAATGGCTACCCACTCCAGAATTCTGGCCTGAAGAATTCTATAGAGTCCATGGGATCACAAAGAGTTGGACATGACTTTCACTTTCACTTTTCATAAGTGATATCATACAGTATTTATCTTTCTCTAATATCACTAACCATAATATTCTCTAGGTCCATCCACATTCCTGCAAATGGAAGTATTTCATTTTTCATGGCAAAATAATATTCTATTATATATAGATATATAGAATATATATAGATATTATATATATATATATATATATATATACACTGTGTGTGTCAGTTCAGTTCAGTCATTCAGTCGTGTCTGAATCTTTGCAACTGCATGAATCACAGCAAGCCAGGCCTTCCTGTCCATCACCAACTCCTGGAGTCCACCCAAATGCATGTCCATTGTGTCAGTGATGCCATCAAACCATCTCATCCTCTGTCGTCCCCTTCTCCTACTGCCCTCAATCTTTCCCAGCATCACGGTCTTTTCAAATGAGTCAACTCTCTGTATCAGGTGGCCAAAGTATTGGAGTTTCAGCTTCAACATCAGTCCTTCCAATGAACACCCAGGACTGATCTCCTTTAGGATGGACTAATTGGATGTCCTTGCAGTCCTAGGGACTCTCAAGAGTCTTTTCCAACACCACAGTTCAAAAGCATCAATTCTTTGGTGCTCAGCTTTCTTTGTAGTCCAACTCTCATATCCATACATGACTACTGGAAAAACCATAGCTTTGAGTAGATGGACATTTGTTGACAAAGTAATGTCTGTGCTTTTTAATATGCTGTCTAGGTTGGTCATAACTTTCCTTCCACGGAGCAAGTGTTTTTGAATTTCATGGCTGCAGTCAACATCGGCAGTGATTTTGGAGCCCAGAAAAATAAAATCAGCCACTGTTTCCACTGTTTCCCCATCTATTTGCCATTAACTAATGGGACTGGATGCCATGATCTTAGTTTTCTGAATGTTGAGCTTTAAGCCAACTTTTTCACTCTCCTCTTTCACTTTCATCAAGAGGCTCTTTAGTTCTTCTGCACTTTCTGCCATAAGGGTGGTATCGTCTGGATATCTGAGGTTATTGATATTTCTTCCAGCAATCTTGATTTCAGCCTCTCCTTCCTCTAGCCCAGCGCTTCTCATGATGTACTCTGCATATAAGTTAAATAAGCAGGGTGACAATATACAGCCTTGACGTACTCCTTTTCCTATTTGGAACCAGTCTGTTGTTCCATGTCCAGTTCTAACTGTCGCTTCCTGACCTGCATATAAGTTTCTCAAGAGGCAGGTCAGGTGGTCTGGTATGCCCATCTCTGTCAGAATTTTCCACAGTTTCCTGTGATCCACACAGTCAAAGGCTTTGGCATAGTCAATAAAGCAGAAATAGATGTTTTTCTGGAACTCTCTTGGTTTTTCGATGATCCAGCAGATGTTGACAATTTGATCTCTAGTTCCTCTGCCTTTTCTAAATCCACTTTGAACATCTGGAAGTTCACGGTTCACATATTGCTGAATCCTGGCTTGGAGATTTTTGAGCTTTGCTTTACTAGCATGTGAGACGAGTGCAATTGTGATGTAGTTTGAGCATTCTTTAGCATTGCCTTTCTTTGGGTTTGGAATGAAAGCAGACTTCCAGTCCTGTGGTCACTGCTGAGTTTTCCAAATTTGCTGACATATCTAGTGCAGCACTTTCACAGCATCATCTCTCAGGATTTAAAATAGCTCAACTGGAATTCCATCACCTCCACTAGCTTTGTTCGTAGTGATGCTTTCTAAGGCCCACTTGCCTTCACATTCCAGGATGTCTGGCTCTAGGTGAGTGATCACACCATCGTGACTATCTGAGTCATGAAGATCTTTCTTGTATAGTTCTTCTGTGTATTCCTGCCACCTCTTCTTAATATATTCTTCTTCTATCATGGCCATACATTTCTGTCCTTTATTTAGCCCATCTTTGCATGAAATATTCCTTTGATATCTCTAATTTTTTTGAAGAGATGTCTAGTCTTTCCCATTCCTTTGTTTTCCTCTATTCCTTGCATTGATTACTGAGGAATACTTTCTTATCTCTCCTTGCTATTCTTTGGAACTCTCCATTCAAATGGGTGTATCTTTCCATTTCTCCTTTGCTTTTTGCATCTCTTCTTTTCACAGCTATTTGTAAGGCCTCCTCAGACAGCCATTTTGCTTTTTTGCATTTCTTTTTCTTGGGGATTGTCTTGATCCCTGTCTCCTGTACAATGCCATGAACCTCTGTCCATAGTTCATCAGGCAGTCTGTCTATCAGATCTAGTCCCTTAAATCTATTTCTCACTTCTACTGTATAATCATAAGGATTTGATTTAGGTCATACCTGAATGGTCTAATGGTTTTCCCCACTTTCTTCAATTTAAGTCTGAATTTGGTAATAAGGAGTTCATGATCTGAGCCACAGTCAGCTCCTGGTCTTGTTTTTGTTGACTGCATAGAGCTTCTCCATCTTTGGCTACAAGAATATAATCAGTCTGATTTTGGTGTTGACCATCTGGTGATGTCTATGTGTAGAGTCTTCTCTTGTGTTGTTGGAAGAGGGTGTTTGCTATGACCAGTGCATTCTCTTGGCAAAACTCTATTAGTCTTTGCTCTGCTTCATTCCGCATTCCAAGGCCAAATTTGCCTGTTACTCCAGGTATTTCTTGACTTCCTAATTCTGCATTTCAGTCTTAATATTGCACAAAGGGAGAAAAGGGAAAGGTCTACATCCATATTGCATCCATGTCTTTCTGCTGAATGTAGATCACTTTCCAGTGTCCTTCCAAAGTAAACTACCAGAAACAAAACAGGGATGACAATAACGAGCAGGCACCCCACAGTAATCAGATCAACAGATGCTGCCTTATGTTCCAAGGTCTTGGACAGTGGTTCTTCGGTCATTATTGTTAAATTGCTGTGTTGTATCTGACTCTTTTCGACCCCATGGACTACAGCATGCCAGGCTTCCCTGTCCTTCACCATTTCCTGGAGTTTGCTCAAATTCATGTCCATTGAGTCAGTGATGCCATCCAACCATCTCATCCTCTGTTGCCCCCTTCTTCTTCTTCTTCTTCTTCTTCTTCTTCTGCTGCTGCTGCTGCTGCTGCTGCTGCTGCTGCTGCTGCTAAGTCGCTTCTGTTGTGTCCGACTCTGTGCGACCCCATAGATGGCAGCCCACCAGCCTCCCTCGTCTCTCGCATTCTCTAGGCAAGAATACTGGAGTGGGTTTCCATTTCCTTCTCCAATGCATGAAAGTGAAAAGTCAAAGTGAAGTCGCTCAGTCGTGTCCCACTCTTAGCGACCCCATGGAATGCAGCTTACCAGGCTCCTTTGTCCATGGGATTTTCCAGGCACAAAGAGTACTGGAGAGGGGTGCCATTGTCTTCTCTGCCTTCTTCTCCTAGGGTTCCTCAAAACAAAATCAACACATGCCTCACTAAGAAGCTAATTGACTTGTATAACTGGATCTTGTCAACGGGGACCAGACTTGAGCCACCACAACAGAGCAATGTGAACTCTGGCTCAGTTTTCAGGTCTGAGCTATTATGTAAATCCAGAGTCTCACGAATGAAAAAATAACCTGGCATTAATAAGGACAGACACAAGTATGTGAGTTTTCTCCTCATTGCCTTCCAAAAAGAATGCTTATAGCTATTTATTGGGACAACAGTACTCTAGGGAAAGGTGGCAATCTGAAATTTCAGGCATAACTGAACATTAGAATGAAACTAATTCTAGTTTTTGGGAAGCCAACATAATCATAACCCACTAGTAACTGAAATTTATAAGGATCAGGTGATAAATATAATTCTGGCCAACAACTATATATGGTAAGTCCAATTAAACTCTGAATGCTCAGTGTGTATCTATGTGTGTGTACATGTCTGTGTGCAAGTGCACTCTACCTTTATTAAACTTCACATTTGGGGTTCTAGCTTGCCTAACTGTTACTCTATATTTGATCTGTTTTTGACATGATTGTCACACTGCTTTATCCACTCTAACGTATTCCAGCTGAGCTATTTCAAGACCTAGAAGATGATGCTCTTAAAAGTGCTTCACTCAATATGCCTGGAAAACTCAGCAGTGGCCACAGGACTGGAAAAGGTCAGTTTTTCACTCCAATCCCAAAGAATGCTCAAACTATTGTACAATTGCAATCATCTCACACTCTAGCAAAGTAATGCTCAAAATTCCCAAGCCAGACTTCAACAGTGCATGAACCAAGAAGTTCCAGATGTTCACGCTGGGTTTAGAAAAGGCAGAGGAACCAGAGGTCAAATTCTCAACATCCATTGGATCATAGAAAAGGCAGGAAAGTTCCAAATAAACATCTACCTCTGCTTTATTGACTACTTGAAAGGCTTTGACTGTGTGGATCACAACAAACTGTGGAAAATTCTTAAACAGATGGGGATACCAGAACACCTTACCTCCCTCCTGAGAAACCTGTATGCAGGTCAAGGACCAAAAGTTCGAAGCTGACATGGAATAACGAACTGGTTCCAAATTTGGTAAAGAGTGTGTCCAGGCTGTGTATTGTCACTCTGCTTGCATAACTTATATGCCGAGTATATCATGTGAAAAGCAAGGCTGGATGAAACACAAATTGGAATCAAGATTGCCAGGAGAAATATCAGTAACCTCAGATATGCAGATGACACTATCCTTATGGCAGAAAGTGAAGAGGACCTGAAGAGCTTCTTGATGAAAATGAAAGAGGAAAGTGAAAAAGCTGGCTTAAAACTCAACATTCAAAAATCAAAGGTCGTGGCATCTGGTCCTTCACTTCATGGCAAATAGACGGGGAAACAATGGAAACAGTGAGAGACTTTATTTTGGGGGGCTCTCAAATCACTGAAAATGGTGACAGCAGCCACAAAATTAAAAGACTCTTGCTCCTTGGAAGAAAAGCTATGACCAACCTAGACAGAATATTAAAAAGCAGAGACATTACTTTGTTGGCAAAGGTCTGTCTAGTCAAAGCCATGATTTTTTGCCAGCAGTCATGTAGGCATGCAAGAGTTGGACCATAAAGAAAGCTGAGCACAAAAGAATCAATGTTTTTGAACTGTGGTGTTGGAGAAGACTCTTGAGAGTCCCTTGGATGGCGAGGAGATCCATCCAGTCTTTCCTAAAGGAAATCAGTCCTGAACATTCATTGGAAGGACTGACGCTGAAACTGAAACTCCAATACTTTGGCCACCTGATTGAAGAACTGACTCACTTGAAAAGACCCTGATGCTGGGAAAAATTGAAGGTAGGAAGAGAAGGGTACAACAGAGGATGGAATGGTTTAATGGCATCACTGATTCGATGGACATGAGTTTGAGCAACCTCCAGGAGTTGGTGATGAATAGAGAAGCCTGGCGTGCTGGAGTCCATGGGGTCACAAAATGTTCGACATGACTGAGTGACTGAACTGAATTGATCTACTCTAACTTAATAATTTTAATACCTACTATGCCTAGCCCTTTATATTCAGTTTTGTTCCCCATCTCCACCTCAGTTGCATGTTCACATTTTAATTTTCCAAAATCAGTTGCAGTTTTTTTAAAGAGTAAGATTATAATTTTGATTAGGTTGAAATTAACCTTATGGATTGATTTAAGAACATTGGCAGTTTTACAATATGTAGTCTTCCTAACCAAATATAAGGGGTTTTGTTCTATTTATTTATCTATAATTTGTGTCCCTCAGAGTTTCAAATTTTTCTCTAAATAAGTTCTCCATCTTTCTTGTAAACTTAGTTTCTGGTTATTTTGTTCTCTTACTGCTATTGTAAATGTTATTTCTTTGATTTTCTGCAAATTGAATATGATATGACTAGTTGTATTTTTGTTTGTTTATTTATTCTTCTTGATTGATGTTCTCCAAGCTTCCTGGATCTATGGTTTGTTGTCTGTATTATTTCTGCAAAGTTTCCATCCAGATTTAATTCAAGTAGTTTTTCTGTACTGTTCTCTTTTTATTCTCATTCTGATTTTCCATTTATTCATGTTGCACACCTTTTGTAATTTTCTCACAATTCTTCAATGTTTCAGTTTTTTTAAATTATTTATTTCTTCTTTTAATTTCTTGTTTGTAAGTTTCTATTGACCTATCTTTAACCTCACAGATTCTTTCTTTGGACATGTAAAGTCTATTGATGAGCCCTTTAGAGGCATTTCTTATTCTTGTTACAGTGTTTTGATTTCTAGCATTTCCTTTTGATTCTTAGAGTTTCCATTTCTCTGCTCCATCACCCATCTGTTCTTGTATGTTGTCCCATTTTTCCATTACAGACCTTTGTGTATTAATCATAGTTACTTAAAATTCCCCATCTGATAATAACAAAATCTGTACCATATTTCGCTCTGGTAATTTTGTTTGCTCAGACTGCATTTTTATTATTATTTTTTTCCTTTTGGCATGCATTCCAATTTTTATTTAAATGTCCCACTTGATATACTGGGTTATAGGGGCTGAAACAAATAGGTCTTCTGTGTGAGGTTTTATGTTTATCTGGCTAGAAGTTCAACTTGTGTTTGATATTTGCAGTAGATGTAAGAGATAGGGCCTTCAATCTCCCCTAGCACACTCTTTTTTTCTCCCCTCCTGACATTGGATTTCCCTGACTATTCTTCTGCAGAGAGTTTGTGTCCTGCAGCTCTTTCAGCTACAATACACAGCTATTACACTGGAGCCCTGATGATGAGGTGGTAAGATGTCAGGGATAGGGACATTCCTTAATCTGATTATATCTCAGCCAATTGGCCAGCCTGTCTCTGGCTGGTGACCTTCACAAGAATTGCTTCAGGCATACAGATTTTTTTTTTTCTCTTCATGTCTTCTTCTCCAAACCTTGGCTTCAGCATTTCCAGTTTATTTCCTTGAAATCCTGACCCCTCTTGACTAAATTTTTTCCTCCCTTAGGTGAGGTAAGACTACTGGAAGAGGCTGAAGTGGGGAGAATTATCTTCTGCCTCTAGGATAAAGCTCTGGCAAACTTTTCCTAGAAAGTTATTTTTTTATGGAAAAGATTATGGACATATTTCATAATGACTATTCTTCTTCTCACCAAGACAGAGCCAAGAGAAGATTTTTCTCAGATCCTTATCTTGAGAATTTGGTAGAATTCCTGTGGTGAAAGCCCATATAAAGATAAGAGAACCTCCTAAGCTTTTGACCCCTAGGAATTTCTCACTCCTATCTTAGGCTATACTCAGTTTATAGCAATTTATCAAAGGAACCATTTAAAGATGCCTACAGCTTTTGGATTTCAGAAGCTTTTTCTCCATGGAACTAAATCTTGGGTCCTGTCTCTCTCTAGATGTTCTTTGTCTTTCTGGGTATTGAAGTAACATATTTTAAGAACACAGTTCTCTGAAAGTCATTGAGTTTATCTTACATGTATTTTATTGCAATATATTGTGAACTTCCAGATGCTCAAGCTGGATTTACAAAAGGCAGAGGAACCAGAAATCAATATGCCAACATCTGCTGGATCATCAAAAAAGCAAGAGAGTTCCAGAAAAACACCTACTTTCGCTTTATTGACTATGCCAAAGCCTTTGACTGTGTGGATCACAACAGACTGTGGAAAATTCTTCAAGAGATGGGAATAGCAGACCACCTGATCTGCCTCCTGAGAAATCTGTATGCAGGTCAAGAAACAACAGTTAGAACTGGATGTGGGAAAACAGACTGATTCTGAATCGGGAAAGGAGTATATCAAGGATGTATATTGTCACCCTGCTTATTCAACTTCTAGGCAGAGTACATCATGAGAAATGCTGGGCCGGATGGAGCACAAGTTGGAATCAAGATTTCTGGGAGAAATATCAATAACCTCAGATACACAGGTGATACCACCCTAATGGTAGAAAGTAAAGAGGAACTGAGGAGCTTCTTGATGAAAGTGAAAGAGGAGAGTGAAAAAGCTGTCTTAAAACTCAACATTCAGAAAACTAAGATCATGGCATTCTATCCCATTACTTCGTGGCAAATAGATGGGGAAACAATGGAAACAGTGGAAGACTTTATTTTCTTGGCTCCCAAATCACTGCAGATGGTGACTGTAGCCATGAAATTAAAAGATGCTTACTCCTTGGAAGAAAAGTTATGACCAACCTAGACAGCATATTAAAAAGCAGACACATTACTTTACCAACAAAGGTCCGTCTAGTCAAAGCTATGATTTTTCCAGTGGTCATGTATGAATGTAAGAGTTGGACTTCAAAGAAAGCTGAGCACCAAAGAATTGATACTTTTGAACTGTGGTGTTGGAGAAGACTCTTGAGAGTCCCTTGGACTGCAATGAGATCAAACCAGTCAATCCTGTAGGAAACCAGCCCTGAATATTCATTGGAAGGACTGATGCTCAAGCTGAAACTCCAATACTTTGGCCATCTGACATGAAGAACTGACTCCGTTGGAAAAGACCCTGATACTGGGAAAGATTGAAGGTGGGAGGAGAAGGGGATGACAGAGGATGAGATGGTTGGATGTCATCACTGAGTCAATGGACATGAGTTTGAGTAAGCTCTGGGAGTTGGTGATGGACTGGGAAGCCTGGCGTGCTGGAGTCCATGGGGTCGCAAAGAATCAGACAGGACTGAGTGACTGAACTAAACTGATTTTATCTTATATGCATTGAATGCATTGAATTTTATCTTATATGTATTTTATTGCAATAAAAGCATTACAAAGTTACTATATATGCAACAAGGCAAGAAAATGTGACCATTATGGTTGTGGTCGGGATAGCAATCAATTGAAACATTCCTTGGGGTAGCTTAGAGTTGAATTAGAAGATGGAGACTTTAAAAATACCTATTATAAATACGTCCCACTCCAGTGTTCTTGCCTGGAGAATCCCAGGAATGCAGGAGCCTGGTGGGCTGCAGTCTACGGGGTCACACAGAGTTGGACATGACTGAAGAGACTTAGCAGCAGCAGCAACTTAAAGGAAAAGATGGGTATAATGAGAGAAGTCCATGTGCAATATCAGCAGAAGAGTGAGAACTATAAAAAAAGAATAAATGAACATTCAAGAACTTAAAAGTAGAATATTTGAAATAAAAATAGAACACTGGATTTATTCAAATTAATAGAAGAATGGAGATGGCAGAAGAAAAGATCAATGGAAAGGAAGATGAATCAATAAATATATTGTTTAAAAATCTGAAAAAGAGAGAAATAATTGAAAAATAAAACAAAGAGACCCTCAGTGATTTGTGAGATAATGTCATCTAACATACATATACGTGTACACACACACACACACATATACACACAATATTTTACATGCATATACTTCTTCCAATGGAGAAGAGAGAATAGTGAGAAAAAGAAATGGTTAAAGAGAAAATAATAACTAAAAATTTCCCATATTGGTTGGAGAACATCAAACTACATTGTTAAACTCTATAGCATGAATTGTAAGTAGAACATTTTCAGAATAGTCAGAGAAAAATCAGAAATTGTATACGGGGGAACAATGATATGAATATCAAGAGATTTCACATCAGAAATAATGGAGGCCCTAAAACGAATTGATAGAGAAGCCTCCCATTGTAGCAACCAAAAATGTCTCTAGAGATTGTCAAGTGTCCCCTCAGGGACGAAGTCACCACCCAATTGAAAACCACTGCATTAAATGTTGATGCTATAATAGGAAAAGGTTTAAAATCACTCATCCAAGCTTTTATCTTATCTTAAGAAGTTAGAAAAAGAAAAGCAAATCAAAGCAAAATATATAAAAGTAATTAAAATGTTAAGCATAAATAAATGAAATAGAAAACCAAAATCAGTAAAATTAATGCACATTTGGTTCTTCGAAAAAGTTAACCAAGAAGTTAATTTCCTAGCAATATTGACCAAAAACAGTAAAACGAAACACAGATTAAAAATATCAGGAATGAAGGGAGGAACTTTGCTGTGAGTCCTATACTGATTAAAATGATGATAAAAAGATTTATGCACAACTTCGGGCTTTCCTGGTGGCTCAGATGGTAAAGCATCTGCCCGCAATGTGGAAGACCCGGGTTCAATCCCTGGGTTGGGAAGATACCCTGGAGAAGGAAATGGCAACCCACTCTAGTACTCTTGCTTAGAAAATCCATGGGCAGAGGACCCTGGTAAGCCACAGTCCATGGAGTCACAAACAGTCTGACACGACTGAGCGATTTCACTTTCTTTTTTTTATGCACAACTTTACACTAATAAATGTAGTAATTTAGATGAAATGGGATAGTCGTTGGGAAACACAATTTGCCAAAACTGACTCAAGATGAAAGAGAAAATTTAAATAACATCAATTCATAATTAACCTTCTCAGAAAAACAAACTCCATGTCCAGATAGTTTTAATAGTAAATACTATGAAACATATAATGTAGAAACAACATGAGTCTTACACAACATTTTTGTGAGGATAGAATAATTAAAACATCTCAACTTGCTTTTTGACAATATAATCTTGAATCCAAAACTGATAGATTTGTCATGAAACAAAACAAAACAAACAAAAACATCTCTCCTGAACATAGATGCAAGAATCCTAAATAAAATACTATCTAATGCTTCATGTCTAAGTGGAATTAGTTCCAGGAATACAGTTTCGATTCAACATAGGAAGAGCATCATTGTCACTCCGTACATTAAAAGAAGAAAAATCATATCGTTACCTCAAAAGATGGAGAAAAAAAAAACATTGAAAAATTCAACAGTAATCTGTGAGAAAAATACTCAACAAACAATGAATATAAGGTAACTTCTTTCCCCTCATTAAAGGCACTGATGAAATTTCTAGCACTAATTTCATACTTAATGCGTAATGGTAAACACATTTCCCTTGAGATCAAAGACAAGACAAAAGTGCATGCTCTCACCACTTTTGTTCAATATTGTTTTAGATATTCTAGTCAATGCAGTATAGCTAGAAACAAAATGTTAAAGAGGATAAATTGAAGAGAAGTAAAATTATCTTTATTTGCAAATTTATTGATTGCATGGAAAACCCTAAGAAATTTACAAAAAAATTAAGCTAGCAATTAAATATATTACATTTTCAGGATATGAGGTCAGTATAAAAATTTCATATATTTTTATTCCAGTGAGGATGAGATGGTTGGATGGCATCACTGACTCAGTGGATGAATTTGAGCAAACTGCGGGAGATAGTGAAGGACAGGGAAGCCTGGGGTGCTGCAATCCATGGGGTCGCTGAGTTGGACACAACTGAATGACTGAACAACAACAACAAATTCTAACAGAAGATAATTAAAAACTAAAATAACTAGCACTTTTAATAGCATTAAATAATAAAAAGTATGGAGAAGGTAATGGCATCCCACTCCAGTACTCTTGCCTGAAAAATCAAGGTACTTAGAACTGAATCTAGAAGAAGGCACCAAAAACCTGCAAAACATTGCTGAGAAAAATAATCAAATAAATGGAGAGACAAATCCTGTACAAGATTTGGAAGATTCAGTGGGAGTAAGATGCCCGTTATTTTCAAGTTAATCTATATATCTCTCTCACTATCTTAATCAAAATCCCAGCATGGTTTTTGGTACAAATCGGAAAACTGATTTTAACTGTGTATGGAAATGTAGTGGATCTTGAGTAATGAAAGCAAGTTTTAAAAGATAATTTGAAAATTCACACTCTCTGGTTTCAATACTTACCATAAAGCTATAGCAATTAAGACAGGATCACATTGTCCTAAGGATATAGATATAAAATAAGATTAAAGGAACAGTATAGAGTACAGAAATATACTCAAATGCATGCTGAATTGATTTTGTTAAAATTTTCTAGGCAATTTGGCTAGAACTGTAAAGTATTTTCAACAAATGGTGCTAGAAAAATCTAAATATTCATGCAAGGAAGAAAAAAATTTTCAATATTACCTATCATCCTAGACAAAAGTCTTCCCGGGTGGAAATGTGGTAAAGAATTCGTCTACAATGCAGGATATGTGGGTTTGATCCCTGGGTCAGAAAGATACTCTGGAGTAGAGTATGGCAACTCACTTCAGTATTCTTGCCTGGAAAATCCCACGGACAGCAGAGCCTGGTGGGCTACAGTCCATGGGCTTGCAAAGAGTCAGACATGATGGAGAAACTGAGCACAAGCACTACACAAAAATTAATTTGTGATTAATCATGGACCCAATTATACAAGCTAAAACCATACTTTATAAAGAAAATGCAGTAAATCATCTTTACAAGTTAAGCAAAGATTTCTTAGGATAAACACTTTGTATAAAATAAAAAGTAATAATAAAATGAACTATATTAAATAAAGAATTTTTCTTTATCAAAAGTCATAATTAAGAAAATTAAAATATAATCCATGGAGTATGTCAAGATATTGTTTGGGCTTCCCAGGTAGTGCTACTGGTAAAAAATCCACTTGCCAATGCAGGAGACGTAAGAGACATGGGTTCATTCCCTGGATCGGGAAGATCCCCTGGAAAAGGAAATGGCAAGGCATTCCAGTATTCTTCCCTAGAGAATGCCATGGTCGGAGGAGCTTGGTGGGCTACAGTTCATGGGATCACGAAGAGTCAGACATGACTGAGCATCTGAGCACATAACTAATAAAATATTCACAACAGTGGTACATAAAGTATTCCTTCATTAAATAAGAAAATCCAGACAACTTTTCAACAAAATATACGAATATACACTTAACCAAAAAAAGACATAAATTGGCAATAAGTTCATGAAAAGTTGCTCGAGTCATCAGGTAATGCAAATTCAAAACATAATGAGATACCACTTCACACCCACTGGAATGGCTAAAATTAAAGACTGACAGCTTTGAATGTTGCCAAGGATGAGAAGCATCCACCTGTTTAATACACTGGTGATGGGAATGCAGAATGTTGTCCTCATTGGGAGAAACAATTTAGCATTTTCTTATAAAGTTAAGGGCTTCTTCTCTGATGGCTCAGATGGTAAAGAATCTGCCTGCAATGCAGTAGACTTGGATTCAATTCCTGGGTCAGGAAGATCCCCTGAAGAAAGGAATGGCAATCCACTCCAGTATTCTTGCCTTGAGAATTCCATGGACAGAGGTATTTTTACCTGGAGAATTCCATGGGGAAAAGCTACATTCCATGGAGTCACAAAGAGTCAGACATGACTGAGAGACTAACACTGACACTATAAATTTAAAGGGCTTCTCAGGTGGTGCTAAATATGTACTTTATAAATGATACTGGAAATCATCATGATAGTATCTCTCCTAGAAAAATAAAAGCATCTGCCCACAAAGAGACTCTTAGAAGTATGATTTATAGAAGCATTATTTGTCATGCTTGAAAAGTGAAAAAAAAGTCCGTCAACAAGAAAATGGATAAATAACTTGTATATTTGTAAAATGAAATTATATAGAAAGAGTTAACTACTGATATGTACAGATGTGTGAATGAACTGAAAATATCTTGTTAGTTAGAGAAGCTGACAATAGAATATACATATATGTATAAATTTTACATGTATATATATATACATATATATGTATAAAATTTATACATTTTTATGGACTTCAAGAACAGAGGATTCTAATCTATAATTATAGAAATCAGAACAGAGATTATTTATAGGGGTAGGAATTGGCTACAATGAGGCACTGGACAATTTTCTAGGTTGATGAAACTATTTCCTAAGTTAATTCCTATTGTGTTACATGGATGTACTAAGGGTATGCTGGCATCAGCTCTTAACAGCTTGAGAAAGCCAATAGTGCACATCTTTTTTCCAAATCTGCTTTCAAGGTTATCACATCAGTAGGTTGAAGTAGGCCATTGCTGGGAGTGTTTTCATCCTAAAAATCAGCAAAAGTTTCATATCATGGCTCTGCAATTCAGAGAGCTGTGTTTTTCAGCACATCACTGAATGTTTATCGCTGTTTATCAAACTGTTCACTTAAGATTTATGATATTGAACACATAGGGACTCTTTACCAACTGAAACATTTCAATATGTCCTAAATTATTTCCACCCTAGAAGGACAAATGATATGTCTTTCCTCAGTTCTTAGGTATAGTTTATCTTGGGCCAAACATCAAGTTTGTATTCAAACCAGGATTGTGCTTTGTTCAAGGAAAAGAAGCGTAAGACCATATTTTTAAGTTATTTTTTCCACTCCATATACATAGATGTATGTGTCCTGGAATTTCTGACTCTTTTCTGTTAATCAGGATGTTGACTAAACTCCTTTCTCCCTCAGCTATCTTTATTCTCTTCCTTCATATATTCAAAATAAATAAGTGTTTCATCTCAAAACCTATAAGCAAACACTTTCTTTGCAACATATTAATTCACCATAAGGGGTGAATGTGTCTGTGTGCATGTGTGTGTATGTTCTTTTTTTTAATTGCACAAAGCAAGATGATTAGAAAACATTTAACCAAAGTAGTGTTGCTATTTATATTACCACACTTTGAGCAAATAACAAGCATAGCTTTGTTTGTTGATTTTTTTAAAGTCAGATGCCCTATTTTACAAAGGAGAATTAAAGCTTTTTTAAAATAGTGCCTCTAATTGTACTTGAGCCTGGAAAATACTCGTATGATTTTATTGCTTTCTAAAATTATGCTTAAAATTAGTTTGAACAGAACATTCTCTGCAAGTGAATTTTTTTACTCTTCACTTCAAGTTCAAAATAAGACAGACTGAAACAAGGAGACCTATGGTCCACAAATGAGATGCTTTCAGAAAATAACTATAGATTGAAATGTGCTGA
Organism: Capra hircus; assembly: GCF_001704415.2. Lineage (NCBI taxonomy): Eukaryota > Metazoa > Chordata > Mammalia > Artiodactyla > Bovidae > Capra > Capra hircus. The sequence continues at coordinate 4,532,063 of NW_017189517.1, forward strand.
GATATGTTCTCAGCCTTAATAAAAATAAAAGCATTGGGAAAATATTAAGATTGATAATGGTATTATAAAAGTATTTCATCTTTTTATTTCAGATGAAGTGAAAGTGTTAGTCACTCAGTCATGTCTGACTCTTTGCAACCCTATGGACTTTATGCTGTCAGGCTCCTCTGTCCATGGGATTCTCCAGGCCAGAATACTGGAGTGGGTAACCACACACTTCTCCAGGGGGTCTTCCTGACCCAGGGATTAAATACAGGTTGACCACATTGCAGGCAGGTTCTTTACCATCTGAGCCACCAGGGAAGCCCCTTACTTCAGGTGGACAGGGTTAATTTACTCATTTGAAGCAGATGATACACATAAATTGTATAGAGATCATTTGCTTCTGTTTAATCCTACAGATGATGCATGTTTGAGGCTAATGTCTATAAGGAATGCTGTTTGAGAACTGGAATTGGTAGACAACGTTACTTTTTGTGACTTTGTACAGAAAAAATCAGTAGAGCCCCCTCGTTAAACAAAGACGTTTTCTTCTAGGGATGCAGTAACTATGGACTCGATATATAACTTAACGTTTCAGTTCAGTGGCTCAGTCGTGTCCGACTCTTTGTGACCCCATGGACTGCAGCACGCCAAGCTTCCCTGTCCATCATCAACTCCCAGAGCCTGCTCAAACTCATGTTCATTGAGTTGATGATGCCGTCCAGCCATCTCATCCTCTGTTGCCCCTTCTCCTGCCTTCAATCTTTCCCAGCATCAGGGTCTTTTCAAATGAGTCAGTTCTTCACATTAGGTGGCCAAAGTATTGGAGTTTAAGCACTAGTCCTTCCAATGAATATTTAGGACTGATTTCCTATAGAATGAACTGTTTGGATCTCCTTGCTGTCCAAGGGACTCTCAAGAGTCTTCTTCAACACCACAGTTCAAAAGTATCAATTCTTCGATGCTCAGCTTTCTTTATAGGCCAACTCTCACATCCATACATGACCACTGGAAAAAACATAACTTTGACTAGACGGACTTTGCTGACAAAGTAATGTCTCTGCTTTCTAACATGCTATCTAGGTTGGTCATAACTTTTCTTTTCTTCCAAGGAGTAAGTGTCTTTTAATTTCATGACTGCAGTCACCATCTGGATCATGTAATTGGGAGTTTATAAGACCTCAGCTTGAATCTATGCTCAGTCAGTTTTAAGTTCTATGGCATTATTCAAGTCAATGAAGTTCTCTGAGCCTCTGTTAGTCCTGGCACATAATAAGTGATATGTAAGTATTTTATAGCTTATTATTGTTTTTAATATAAATTTATTTATTTTAATTGGAGGTTAATTACTTTACAATATTGTATTGGTTTTGCCATACATCAACATGATTCCGCCACAGGTATACACGTGTTCCCCATCCTGAACCTCCCTCCGTCCTCCCTTTTCAAACCCACTAAGTTATTAACATTCGCACTAGTATAATGGCTTCTTTAGCTTTTCCTCAGTGAATAGAATAGGGTCTGAGGTATTTTCAATGCTCAATAAATGTCATGTACTCATATACTATAGACTGTGCTTCATTTAGTTTTTGAAATGGCTTTATATTATGGACAATTTCAAACATAAAACTGTAAAGAGAAGAGTACAGTGACTTTGTGCGTGTTGCTGCTGCTGCTCTATGTGTGCTTAGTTGTCTCTGACTCTTTGGGACCCCATGGACTGTAGACCATCAGGCTCCTCCGTCCAAGAGATTCTCCAGGCAAGAACACTGGAGTAGGTTACCATTTCCTTCTCCAGGGATGGAACCTGCTCCTGTTGCATCTCCTGCATTGGCAGGTGGACTCTTTACCACTGTGCCACCTGGGAAGCCCCATGTATCAAAACCCAGCTTTACAATTCTCAACTCACAGTCAGTTTTGTTTCACCAATATCCCTTCCCATCCCATCTTTCTTGAAGCAAATTGAGTTCATTTTGAATCCAGTCTGCCATGGACTCCATTGCCTTTCCCCTGCTGGCATGCTCAGGAATACAATGACATTTGAAAAGGTGCATAAACAAAACAAAAAGGTGAACTGATATCTACTGCTATGATCATAGAAAACGTTTCCCAAGCTTAAGAGAAAATATGGATTTTCTGCCGCTATTTTTGTCCCTTAAGGTAGATATTCAAGGCTCAATCTGGAAACAAGGGACAGCTGGTTAGAGTTTTGAGTCTTTCTGAAAATGATATTACAGTGATCGGTTTTTCTCTCTTGGATTGAAAGGAACTAGCTGCTTTTCTTGTACAAGCACATAGAGAATATGGAATTTGCCCAGCAGTCGAAGGGCTAAATTAATTTATGGGTATTTATAGCAGATAAAGTAGCTATTCACCATACAGCTGTGAGCCAAGAGAAAGGTTAAGGATGTTCTAGTTGGTACCAGTCATTAAATATAAAATCAATAAAAACATCTCAAATTATCCTTGATGATTATTGCCCACCAAGTCCCCTCTTTCTTGTGAAATTCATGTTGCTGTTGTTTATGGGGCTCTATCACTTTTAGCACCAGGGAACAGATTTCATTAGTTATATGTAAGAAAGGTGGAGCACAGCAGAAGTCCCAATAGCAATATTATCCTAATCACAAGCAATATTCTGACAGCTCCATATTTCCTTGCAGAGATGCAGGCAGCAATGGCAGTAGCAACTATGTAATGGTTTAGGGAGAAATTTGACAATATTTTCCTGATGTAATAGCATGTTTCCTTAAAGGTTATTTGAACTTGCCTTGTGTGATACAAGGAAAGGGCAGAGTAATTTTTGTTGTGGCAGGATTCATTGATTTGGGGTGGCTCTATCAATTTCATGTGCATCTCGGATTATTACAAATAGAAACCTTGCAAGCATATCTTGGTTTTATTGGCAGGTGTCTAATACGCCAAAGGTATCTCTGAGCAACACAGAAAACAAGCTTATTTTATAACTGAGAAAGATGTTAAAGTGTCTACCTAGTATTCATTCTTTTACAGATTGATATCCATATTAATATTCATTTTATCATTCAATTATTTATCCAATACATAGTTATTACCGATTTATGCTATACTTAGTCTTTTAATAGGCTGTGGGAATGTACATGAATCAAGCCCAGTTTCTTCCCTTAACATCACACAGTCTGATCAAAGAGGCAGATATCTATACAGAAAGCAGTCATAGTCTGACAAACAGAGGACCAAATGAACCTTACTTTTAGCTAATTTGGAAATAATTGCATGGTGTGTAGTTATTAGCAGAATATTTAATATCCACATTGATTGATTTCGAGAAGAATTGCTCCATAGAATAAAAAAATTGAAGATTTTATTCATTAATTCTTGACATTTAACAAAACATTTTCAGATTGGAGTTTCATGGTAAGCCTATAAAATAAACCTTAGTATGTTGATCTCTATTTCTCTGCTGCTTTTTTCAAACAAAACAAAAACAAAAATTCATTTGGTTATCTACACCCATTGATTTCCACTTCACTTTTTTTTTCTTGATATCATTTCAATCAGGATTTCACCAACACTACTCTGCAAAATGGAGAAGGCAATGGCACCCCAGTCCAGTACTCTTGCCTGGAAAATCCCATGGATGGAGGAGCCTGGTAGGCTGCGGTCCATGGGGTCGCGAAGAGTCAGACACTACTGAGCGACTTCACTTTGACTTTTCACTTTCAGGCATTGGAGAAGGAAATGGCAACCCACTCCAGTGTTCTTGCCTAGAGAATCCCAGGGATGGGGGAGCCTGGTGGGCTGCCGTCTATGGGGTCGCACAGAGTCGGACACGACTGAAGCGACTTAGCAGCAGCAGCAGCAGCACTCTGCAAAATATGCTGTTACCATGCCACTGACAACTTCTTTGTCATCCAATACAATGTTCAATTCTTAGTCTTCATCTCACTTTCTCCTCCTTTTTACACTTTCTTTATTTAGCTCTCAGGACCCATTCTTGTGGTCCTCTTCTTACCTCACTGGTGGTGCCTTCTGTTTCCTTGGCTGGCTTCCCTGCTTTTCTCCAACCTCCTAATAGCAGGGCCTCAATGTTCAGTCATCAGATTATTTATCTTTTTTTATTAACTTTTGATCCCTTCATGACTCAATCAAATTCTATTACTTTAAATGTCATATATATATTGCTGACAACTCCCTAATATATATCTATAATAGAGACCTCTCCATTGAAATCCCAAGTCATATATTTAACTGTCTACTTGATACTCAATTTAAATTTCTAGTAGATACTTGAAAGTTTACATTATAAGGCAGTTCAGTTCAGTTCAGTTCAGTCGCTCAGTCGTGTCCGACTCTTTGTGACATTATAAGGCAGGAAATTTTAATTTCCAATTCCCCAAGGCATGCAATAACCTTTGTGACCCTCATATTCATAAATGACAACTTTATTCTTTTGCTTACTCTAGTCAATAACTACAGTTATATTTGACTCTTAACTTTCACATAAAATTCATATTTCATCAACTGGCAGGTTAGTTTGGCTCTTCATTCAACTTACATATTTATTGAGTGCTTACTAACTGTCAAATGCTGCTTGACTCACTGGGGATAAGGCAGTACCAAAATGGACAAATTTCTCAACTCTCATGGAGTTCACATTCTAGTCGGTAGCTTACAACTGAGTGTCTCTACCTTCAAAATATATTCAGAAACTGAGTATATATATTCTCACCACTTCTACCACTACCTCCCTAGTGTGATTCATTATCAGTTTTTACCGTAATGACTCTCTAACTGGTCTGCCTGCTTCTTCCCTTGACTCTCTACTATCTATTCTCAACAAAGCAGTCAGAATGATTCTATAAAAATGCCAGTCAGATAATTTCACTTCTACATTCAAAATAAAAAACATTCTTAGGGCCTGCTGTATAGCACGTGGAACTCTGCTCAGCGTTATGTGGCAATCTGGATGGGAGGGGAGTTTGGGAGAGAATGGATACATGAATTAATATATGTATGGCTGAGTCTCTTCCTTGTTCAACTAAAACTATCATAACACTATTAACCTGTTATGTGTGAGCATGTGTTCAGTCGCTTCAGTCGTGTCCGACTCTTTGGCCTTATGGACTATAACCCACAAGACTCTTCTGTCCACAAGATTATCCAGGCAAGAATACTGGAGTGGGTTGCCATGCCCTCCTCCATGGGATCCTCCCGACCCAGGGATTGAACCTGAGTCTCCTGCCTCTTCTGCATTTCAAGTGGACTCTTTACTGCTGAGCCACTGGGGAAGCCTGTTCATTGGTTATACTACAAAGCAAAATAAAAAGCTTAAAAATTAATAATAAAAATATTCTTCCTCCAGATATTCACATGGCTCACCCTTTCACTTCCTTTTATTTTTCCGGCTCAAATGCCATCTTATTGGAAATGTCTACCTTGACTACACTATAAAAGGAACATATGGTTGTATATATACACATGTACAGACAGATACCAATTACTCATTGTCCCTTTACCTTGTTTTAGTTTACCTATCACAGAGCCATTTATTTAGTTGTCAAGGTTTTTCTTCCCTTCCTGAAAGGTAAGCTTCATGAAAGTAGGGGCTTTTTCTGTTTTGTTTAGTCAAGTGTCTACACTCAAGGAGAAATCCATCTAGTGGAAGAGCTAGCCATATATTTTGTAACACAAGGCAGAGTCAAATTATAGAAGCAAGAATTCTTCATTCTGACTAACAGGCTCAGTGAAAATGTCACTCACTTACTAGGTGGCATTACATCTTGACTTTGAAGGATACTAATCATTTTGATAGCTAGAGAATGATGGCAGGAGTGGCTCAGGTCAAAGAAATAACAATAGGGTAAGAGAGTATACGAATTCATTAACACACTGTGCATTCAAGGTTGTTGGATTGGAGAGTCATAAATAAATCTGGAAGAACTTAGGGAAAACAATGCTGAAAGTATAAATGATGTGATAACTAGAATAGGCTTTGTGTGATTTTTTAAAAGTTTGGACATTATTTTGTAGGACACAGAAATCCATTATTGGGCTTTACAGGAAGGGGATAGGCATGGTCTCATTTGTATAATAGGAAGATTAACCTAACAATAAGACCAAAGCTGGATAAAGAAGCAAGATGCATATTATGAACCTTTGAAATAGTCTAGATGGAAAAAATGAGGATTTCGATTTCTCTGCTCACTGGCAGTGTGATCTTTGCATACTGGTCTTTCTGAACTCAGATGGGGGATGAGGGTTCAGCTTTGTATTTGCATGCTTTACTCCTGTATTGCAATATTGGGTGGAAAGCAGGGAGAGGGGAGAAAGATGTATTTGGCTTAGAAGAGAGTATATATAATGAAATAATTTAAAAATCCATATACCAGTGTCAAATACAAATCTAAAACAAAGGAATGAATGATTAGGTAAACTATAGTCACTCCACTTATGGAATGTTATGCAATTACTAGAAAGAAAGTTTATGAAGAATTTTTATAGATTGCCAATATCTGCTGGATCATGGAAAAAGCAAGAGAGTTCCAGAAAAAAAACATCTATTTCTGCTTTATTGACTATGCCAAAGCCTTTGACTGTGTGGATCACAATAAACTGTGGAAAATTCTGAAAGAGATGGGAATACCAGACCACCTGACCTGCCTCTTGAGAAACCTGTATGCAGGTCAGGAAGCAACAGTTAGAACTGGACATGGAACAACAGACTGGTTCCAAATAGGAAAAGGAGTACATCAAGGCTGTATATTGTCACCCTGCTTATTTAACTTACATACAGAGTACATCATGAGGAACACTGGGCTGGAGGAAGCACAAGCTGGAATCAAGATTGCTGGGAGAAATATCAATAACCTCAGATATGCAGATGACACCACCTTTATGGCAGAAAGCAAAGAAGAACTAAAGAGCCTCTTGATGAAAGTGGAAAAGGAGAGTGAAAAAGCTGGCTTAAAGCTCAACATTCAGAAAAATAAGATACTGGGATCTGGTCCCATCACTTCATGGGAAATAGATGGGGAAACAGTGGAAATAGTGTCAGACTTTATTTTTGGGGGCTCCAAAATCACTGCAGATGAAATCAAATGACTGCAGCCATGAAATTAAAAGACAGTTACTCCTTGTAAGGAAAATTATGACCAATCTAAACAGAATATTGAAAAGCAGAAACATTACTTTGCCAACAAAGTTCCATCTAGTCAAAGCTATGATTTTCCCAGTGTTCATGTATGGATGTGATTGGCCTATAAAGAAAGGTGAGTGCTGAAGAATTGATGCTTTTGAACTGTGGTGTTGGAGAAGACTCTTGAGAGTCCCTTGGACTGCAAGGAGATCCAACCAGTCCATCCTAAAGAAGATCAGTCCTGGATGTTCATTGGAACCACTGATGTTGAAGCTGAAACTCCAATACTTTGGCCACTTGATGTGAAGAGCTGACTCATTTGAAAAGACCGTGATGCTGGGAAAGATTGAGGGCAGGAGAAGAGGATGACAGAGGATGAGATTTTTGGATGGCATCACTGACACAATGGACATGGATTTAGGTGGACTCAGGGATTTGGTGATGGACAGGGAGGCCTGGCGTGCTGCGGTTCATGGGATCGCCAAGAGTCAGACACGACTGAGAGACTGAACTGAAAACATGAATTAATTCAACCATTCATTCAACAAATATGTACTTAGATGCTACTATGTCTCTGGCACTATTACAGATGCTGGGGCTGTACTAATGATTAAAACAAAGTCCCTGCTTTTAAGGAACTCACTTCCAGGGGGCAGAAAGCTTATGTTATGACTCTCCGTGAGAAATACAGAATGCAAACTTGTAAATGCACTTTCTAAGATAATCTAGGATAGATATAGACTATATATAGGAAAGACTCAGAGAGACTGTACTAAAATGTTTAAAATAGTATTTTTTGCATAGCAGAATTATACACGATTTTAAAATTATTCTTATTTAAACATTTTTAAATTTTCAACAAATGTTGCTTCTTTGACAGAGCATTAGATTTTAATAGTGGTGTAACAAACTGTCCCCAAATTAGTGGCTTAAATACATACATTTGTTATATCACAATTTGTGAGGATCAGGAGTTCAGGTCTGGCATAGCTAGCTCTTCTGCTCAGAGTCTCGCAAGGTTGAAATCAATGTGTCAGATGGACTGTGTTCTTATCTTGGGGCTCAAACACTGAAAAATCTGTTTTGTAGGTCATTTACATTGTTAGAAGAATTAATTTCCTTACATTTGTAATACAGAGTGCCCTTCTTATGGACTGTTGGAGGAAGGCCCCTTAACAATTAGAGGCCACTTTCAGCTCCTAGAGGGCTTCCCTGATTGCTCACTTGATAAAGAATCTGCCTGCAATGCAGTCGATTCCTGGGCTGGGAAGATCCCCTGGAGAAGGGGATAGCTTCCCACCCTACTATTCTGGCTTAGAGAATTCCATAGACTGTATAGTCCATGGAGTTGCAAAGAGTTGGACACAACTGAGCGACTTTCTCTTTCACTTTCAGCTCCTAGAAGCTTCTTGCAATGTTTGGAAGTTGTCTACTGTCCTTTCTGCATTGGCTTCCCCAAACTGGTCACTTACTACAGCAAACCAGCAAGCAGGAGTCTCTATGGCAAATATTACACAATGGAACCATCATGGGAGAGACCATCTATCGCATTTTCTATATTCTGTTGTTTAAAACAGATTATAGATCTTGCCCACAAAGCGGAAGGTATTACATAGGATCAGTGATTATTAGTGGCCATATAACATTTTCAGCCTAAATCAGAAATACTAAGTATTTAAGAAAATTGGATAGCAATTAGAAAATAAGTTTTGTTATTTAGCTTTTTTCTATTTTTGCTTAGGTAATAAAAAACTCCAAATCTGAAGGTTTTAAGGAAAGGGATTATTTCTCTTCCTCTTTACATGTTGGGTACAGGTGAAGCTTATTGTTTTGTATCTTCCTTTATTCCAGGATCCAGGCTGCAAGAAGCAGGCAGCATCTGAGATATGCCATTCTCTTGCCAAAGGATAAACAAGAGAGCTGGCAGAAACTCAATATGCCTGTTAAGTAATTAACCTCCAATTAAAATAAATAAATTTATATTAAAGAAAAACAACCTCCCGCCCAAAAAAAAAACTTCTGAACTGAAGTGGCACACATCATCTTGGTTTACATTTCATTGGCCAAAACAAGTTTTATGATCAAGCTTGATGGCAAGGGAACAGGAAAGTATACTCCTTCCACAGGTGGCCAGTGCCAGATGTATAATGTAAGATGTATAATTGGAAATATCTAATATACTTATTATCTATCTGTTTAACAAGGGTTATCATTGAGTGAATAAAATCAGAATCATAATTTTCCAATAATGCAATAAAGTCTAAACACACAAAAAAATAGTCCAGCATATAAAATCAATTGTTGATTCAAAAAGCTGAAAGTACTTTGAAGCCTTATTTCATTAAGTAAGAGTACCTGGTTCCCCTTTTCCATGAGTAAACCTCAACGTCTCCCTTGATGCCTTAATTTGCTCTAATGTTACTTTGGGGGATAAATAGTGAAATATTCACTTCATAATAAAGTTTGCAATGATATTCTATTAATTTAATCTGTAGGAAAGATATCCCACACTATTTACTGATTTTCAAAAGAAGGAAACAGGACGAAAAATGTGCCTACCCAATGGAGTGCCAATTGAATAAGCAGTAAGAGTTTTATTGTGTCAGAGATGTCATCTAAATTGTCTTAGAGAAACCCTTTACAAATGCCCCATTTGGTTTTAGTTCAATCAAGTAAGATATTATTGAGCTTTCCCCATGTGTCCAAGGATGTGTTTAGTATGTGATATAGGTAGGGGTAGGGGAGGGAGGTTAAAGTTCCTGCTTACAGGTCATAAGTGGCCTTGTGGTGGAAAGAGGGGAATTGGAATGATAGTTGATCTAAGGATTTGTATGTTATAAGTCACAGCTGGCCATTGGAATGACACAGCAGACACCTGTATTAGACCAGAACTTCCTCTACTTTAATGTATGGATAAACTACCTGAGATCTTGCTCAAATGCAGATTTGATTTGGTAGAACCAGGATAGGGCCTGCTACACAGCATTTTTAACTAGCTTCCAGATCATACCAATGTTGCTGGTCCAAAGATTAGACTTTGGGAAAGTTTCAGATAGACCCTTGTCCCCTGCTCACTAGGAGACTGGTTTAAAGGAAAAGGAGAACAAAGGCACCTATTAACCCAAATTCACTGTCTCTCATCTTTTAGGTGGTCTTTGTAACTTGTGATCATTACTTATCCATTTTGAGAAAACATCCAAATATTGCTATCAACTACTCCCTAAGTAAGTCTTTTCTAAAGTGTGATTTTGGCCCTGGCTGAGTACTAAATCAGATTTGAAATCTGCAAATACCATGATTCTGCAAGTTTTCTGATTTATAAATGGATAAGAAAAAAGATGTTGGAAACTACCAAAGAAAACCAAGTTGAAATAGAAGCAAGGTCAAGCAGTCATGACCTGAAAGGGGAAGAGCTCTGTATTGACGTGGAAAAGCTGTTGTGGAGTGAGGGAAAGAGAAATTGGGAAGGAAGTGGGTGAACTAAGGAGATGGGCACAAAGAATCCAAATGTATTGTCATTGCGGTTCTATACATTTCTTTCAGTCCTTAAAAATGTTCATTAATTTTTGTATTCTTTATATTTTTTGTCTTTGCAAATAACAGTACCCTTACATGAAGACTGACTTTCTAAAATGCCCTGACCTCTAGAATTGTCCTCTAAAAGATAATCAAAGCCTAATAGGACATTGTGGCAATCATCTAGTGATGTATTTGTTTTATAGATGAGGAAACTGAGGCACATTGGAGAGGCTGGGACCCAGTCATCTGCCCCTTTGTTCAGTGCACGTGGCCTAGCACTAATAGAAATGCATAACTGTTGACCCTAAGGTCACTGCGATGCTTTGTTTAACTTGTCTATAGAAGTTATAATATTTATAAAAATGCATTAAATATCATGAGATATTTTACTTAAATGCATATGTGTCAGCCCTGAAAATGAAAAATAGTTTGCTGTGACAAGCTAATATGAAAGTTATCATTTTAATATATTCAGTTTGACATACTTCCATAAAAGCAAGCTGTCCATAACTTCAGATATATTGCTCATGTCTCAAAGTTTTGTGTCACTGAAATCTGCAGTTTCAAACTCAAGAATAGGAAAGAAATGTATCATCATTATGTAATGATAATCCAGATCAACTTGGAAATTTTCTTCAGGGACAGGAGGAGAAGGAGGAGATGACTGTATGCTAATTCCAAAACAGCATGTGCCTGTGTTTCCAATGATGTATTGCTTGCTTGCCAAAGGCTCCAGACAAAGTAGTTCTCCTTAGAGCTTAATTGAAAATAACCTGTATGTATTTGCAATGAGAATATTGCAAGCTCATAACTTTTTAACTGGGTGCAAAAGGAAGTGTTTTAGTGAATTTCTATACAAAGTTATGTATCTATGTGCATGCATTTTTTCTTTGCTTTGCCTTTAAAAATAAAATAAGTAGTATAATCTATCAGACTTGTTATAGAATATATACCTAAGAAAAATTAATTGCTCTTTTCTGGGCATTTATAATAATTGCTCTGATTTTGAATAATCAAATTTTTATAAATTGAAGTTGTTGTTTGAGATAATTTTCTGGTTAATTCAGATCAGTTAAAAATAGCATTTGAAAGCAAAAAAAAAAAAAGACTGGGATCAAAATTCCTATGATGGCTTCTCTACATTGATTAAAATCATGAAAGTTGTTTAACTTATTGCATACTTGTTGTTAAGTAGGGACTGGATTTGCAGTCATCGGTACCACTGTGCTATTTTGAAGGCTGGTAAGACTATCAGAGTTCTCAACTCTGTATCCTCTGCTGAAGCATCAAAGACTGTTTATGGGATCTGTGAGCAAACTCTGCTGGGGACAGTTTAGTTCAAAGGTTCTCATTGTAGGAGGGAGTCCTTTGACAAATACTTGAGAACTAATTTTTTGGTTTTCTTCAAAGTAGTGAGTGTGCTACTAACCTTTTACTAGACAGTAACCATAAGAAAATATTGACTTCAAATATCCTACTGTACCTTATAATTTCCTCCTAATTATCTGAACCTAGAAGCTAACTCAATTTTTCTTCTAAACATTAAGTATTTTTGCATGGATTTAATATATGTGTGCTGAAATTCCCAGGAATGTAACTAGTGGGTAAATCAAAGAAAGATTATAGTTTGCTAAAAGTTTTGTGTGTTCTTTAAGAAAATGATGTCCCTGATAACAGTACTGTTCATGGTATTAAGTTAGACTCTCCAGGCCAGAATAGTGAAGTGGGTAGCTGTTCCCTTCTCCAGGGGAGCTGACTAACCCAGGGATCGAACCTAGGTCTCCAGCATTGCAGGTGGATTCTTTACCAGCTGAGCCACCAGGGAAACCCAAGAATACTGGAGTGGGTAGCCTATATCGCTTCTCCAGGGGATCTTCCTGAGATCCTCCAGGGAATCAACCTGGGGTCTCCTACATTACAGGAGATTCTTTACCAGCTGAGCTACCAGGAAAGCCCTTAAATTATTACACAGTCCAATACAACTGCATATGTGCCTGAATGCAAGTCGCTCAGTTGTGTCCAATTCTATGCGACACCATGGACGGTAGTCTGCCAGGCTCCTCTGTCCATGGGATTCTCTAGGCAGAAAAACTGAAGTGGGTTGCCATGCTCTCCTTGTGGGGATCTTCCCAACCCAGGGATCAAACCTGAGTCTCCTGCAATGCAGGTGGATTCCTTACTGCTGAGCCACCGGGGAAGCCCAATACAACTGCATGAGTCTGCATTTTAAGCTATCACTTTGTCAGTGTTTCTAGATGTGTGTGCAAATTTACAACCATTTCATCTTCATTGATTTTCTCTACTATAGCTGTGTATGAGCAACGTATGAAAGTATATCTATGTGTTTTAAAATAATTTTATTTTTCTTTTATCTTACAATTAGAATAATATGTTATGTTAATGTTTATGAAATAATTTATAAATTCAACCAATATTAGTTGAATGGCCACTTTATACCAGACATTGTCCTACACAGTGGGATATACAATTAAAACCAAAGGTCAGTTTTCATTCCAATCCAAAAGAAGAGCAATGCCAAAGAATGATCAAACTACTACACAATTGCATTCATTTTGCATACTAGCAAAGTAATGCTTAATATCCTTCAAGTTAGTCTTCAAAGTACATGAACTGAGAAGTTCCAGATCCAAGCTGGATTTAGAAAAGGTAGAGGAACCAGAGATCAACTTGCCAAAATCTGCTGGATCATAGAAAAAAGCTAGGGAATTCCAGAAAAAAAAATATATATCTACTTCTGCTTCATTGACTAGCCTAAAGCCTTGACTGTGTAGATCACAGCAAACTGTGCAAAATTCGTTAAGAGATGGGAATACCAGATCACCTTACCTGCCTCCTGAGAAACCTGTATGCAGGTCAAGAAGCAAGTATGAAATGAGTCCCAAAGTAATTAGTGGATACACATAACAGAGATTAGTATTTTCAATATCAGAAGAATTTTTTTGGCTGGTTGCACACACAAAATTTAAAGAGCTTGCGTCAGATTTTTGGCAGTAAAGATTGTATGCTACACTTAAGTAATCATCTCTGAAAAGATTCTATCATTGTTCCTTCAATTTGCAACTGTATAACCAAAAATAACAGACTTCTTTTTTTCCCAAAATGTATTTTGATCAAATCAATAAAACTCAAAGGAGGAGAGTAGAATGTTGAATAGTTTATAATAAACCTGAAGCTGTCTGTCCATTCATCCTCCTCTGTAAATTAATGGGAGATATTTTGTAGGAACAGAAACAGTTGCCTGTTCCCTCCACCAGTTTTGTATGGCTGACAATCAAATATCAAGACCATCATCATAGCCAGGGTGACAGTTTAAAATCCAGCTCACCCTTTTGAGAGACATACATGTTGTACTGAACCAAACCAATTTAGGAGAAAACAACAGAGCTGATGCGATGTGAGTATGGAAACAGGTGGACAAAAGGTAAGACTTAACATATAAGTCGAGTTACTGGTACCCATGGTGGCATTTAATGAGACCCCAGTGGTATCGAAGTGTTGGCTTGCAACACTATGCTCTCTTCTATTGAAGGGGCTGATCACTGAAACTACTGCTCTCAATGCCTCATTCCCTCATTAACTATTTCAGGTGACCTTCGGTAATTTATTTAAATTCTTTGAGTCTCAGTTTCTTTATCTGTAAAATGGGAATCATGATTTATCCAGAGCATAAATCAAGAGTTTTTGAAACAACTGGATGAGGTGATATCAGGAAATACTTTGAAAGCTTTGCATTGTTTCATAATTAAGAAGCATTTTTATATGAGATTATTCGTTCTTGAACATAGGACAGGTAGGACAGTGTTTGTACTGGGTACATTTATTGTCTTGGAGATATCTTTATTATGACTTGGTTATGAGTTGTTAACATTTATATACAGAACACCAAGCTTATTGTACTCTTTCCCAGGCATCTAGCCAATGGCTTTTCATGGAATACTGTCTTTGTCATTATATACTCCTCCCTCTGTAAAAACTACCAAAATACCCAAACTGTGACACAGGAATTATTGTCGTATTTTTGCTATCAGAATAGATGTTTATTTCAGAGTAAATAATGTGAAAAAATCTTAATATTCAAATGTAACTTTATATATCTGCCCCAGAACCCCAATATTGCAGTCAATGGCAGTCAATATACTGCAGCTGGCAGAGTCTGTGCCTCAATAGTCAGGTTTCTCACTTGTCAGATTTACTCTCCATCGTTCCAGGATGTCTCTGCTCTCAAGGGCTGTCTTCAACTTTGTGCTTGGTACTCTGGCATGTTTTAAGTGCTGTTCACATCTCAGTCTTACATGGGAGAGAAAAAGAGAGTTCCTGCTACCATTCTTCTCACCACTGCATATTATTGTCTTCCCCTTCTCTTTACTGCTTTTCATTAGATGCTGTGATAGGTCCTTCTGGCCTTCCTTGGCAGTGTATATTCCCAATGAATATGCTAACTCCTCTGTTTACTCAAAACTGAACTTGTTTAGTTAATCAATCGTGAATTTGCTTCATTTTGACCACTTATCTTCAAGTTATATATAATCCTACTTGCAGTCACATGCATATTGTAAGCTATATGGATGGATACTAAACCAGATAGTTTTCCATTAGTTATGAAGGCCAGATTTAGAACATGAAGCTATCTCAAACTCAGCAAAGAACAGATTTTTGCCTATGGGGCCTGTTAAAATTAACCTTCTTCTGCCATTCAAATGAGGAGAAGCACAGATATTCTTTAATTGGACCAGATGTTCTGAAGCGGCACTAAAGGTTCTAGCTAAACAGGGTGATTTAGATGACAAAAGAAATTTGAGTGTCTCCACTGCCACCTCAATTAAAAGATGCTAAGTTTCTGTTTGAAAAGAGCTTGTCAGCTACACAAAAGGATGATTGCAATGCTATGACAAATCAAAAGACACTTTTGACAAGACTTAGATGTGCACGGTACACAGATATATGCTTGTCTGTGTTAGCCTTAGAGAAACCTCAAACTGTAGGTTGTACAAGTGACATGGTAAGACTTCAGGGCTTTTCCTGAGCTCATGACTGTGTTCAAAACAGAGAAAGCTTCCTTATTCTCTGAAATACTTTTATTACCCACCTTAGTCAACATGTCACAGGATGGATACTATGCATTTTGAAAAGCTTAAGTACAGCAAATAGTGTTGAGGTTGAAATGAAGGCTCTTAGGCTGGCCACTTTGATCTGAGCCTCACCAAAATAGATAGTGTGAGCTTAGGCTTGGTGAATCTCTGACAACTATCGATTGTCCATTTGAGAGGAGCACAATTAGTGCAATTTGTCAAGCCATGTGTAATCTAAAGTGGAAATCCTAAATAGGAAATGAGGGGGAGGGGGAAGGAAGCTAAAATGAGCCTGTTTCCTATGATTTTTTTTAAACTGTAAGTCTAGAAAACATAGGCTCTACAAGGAAACAACACTCTGTTATCAGTTCCTATCACCAGCTGCAATTATATGGAATGGTGGCTGATTTAGGCAATTTCAGATGTAGTTTATGTCTGTGTTTACCTAGGTCCAGAGTCTCTGAGGTATCTATGCCCATTGTGCTTGAGTGCTGCCTGTATTTTGCTAATGTGGACTAGACAGTATACTTTTTATTAATCTTACTAATCAGATATTTTTATTTTTATTTTTTAATCAGATATTTTTAAACAAGTTATTAATACAATCTTCACATATGAGGATATATAACTGTATTTTCTATGTTTCGATTTAGTCAGAAAAGTAATTAGCAACTTGTTACAAATAGATATTCAACATGTACTTATATTAATAATATGGGCATGCATGTCATTTCTTTATATCATCAAAAGAATTTGGGATTTAAGTGTAGAAATACAAATATCATCTCCTGAAAGGCATTTATACCATAATTAATTGACAAAATACAAATGGCTTGTGTTTCAAATATTTGTTTATGACCCATCACAGCTAACCTTTGAACAACACTTTAGCAAATGTATTTGCAGAGCACTTTAGAAAACAGTGGTGCACTTGTAGTCTTATTTTCCACTTATAGGACCTCTCTGAATGATAAATGGTGCATATTATCATACTCATTACAAAAAGACTGCATATCTGAAGTCCTGCTTTATTTTTCTATCCCATACTGTTTCTGTGAATTCAGATACAAAAGTATTGGTATTATAAATTATGATTGGGAACCTAAGGTTATAAAAATTTAGAATCCAAAATTTTTGACAAATTACACATGTATTGATATAAAAAACAACTGTTTAAAGCTGCCTAACACTTTAGCTATACTATTATTGACTCCTCTGCGGCATTGATTAATGAAGTATGTCATCACATTTCCCAAATAGCCATCATAAATAGTTTGAGTCACAATTCTGACCATTGGCAATATGAGCTGTAGCCAGCTTCCAAAACGTTAGCTGCCATTTGGTGTAATTTTACCAACCCTATTCATCTCATGTTTCTGGAAGTGGCTGGATTACCCCTCTTCCATGACCACATCCTCTCTTCCTCTCATCCATCTCTTACCAGGCTCTGATAAACTAGTTTTTATCCCTTTTCCTTTCCTGTTTACAGGTGCTAAAGTCTTCTTGCTTTTGCTGGTCCCTGAGTACTTCCACATATATTGTCGCTTCCTTTAACCCTGAGCTCAACTCTGAATACTCCATGATTAAATTATCTTTGAATCACAGTTGAGTCCGCCTTATGTTTCTTACTGATACTCTGACTAATGTTGTTCCAGGCCATTCATTTAAGCTTCTCTTATATCCCATGGTAAGATTCCATATTTTTAAATAAAAGATTACATACTTTATTTTAGATTAAGTTTTATGTATTTTATAATGTTGTCTTAATTAATGGAACTTTTTTTAAAAAAAATTTGTAACTGGTTATACTGATTTATAGTCCTGAATAGATATAATGACATTGAGAAATGTTCACAATATAATGTGAAGCTGGATAAAAGAGAATTAAGAGCTATGTAAACACATATATAAAATATCATCCCAATATTTGGGGTGGTTTTTAAATAGAAGTAGCTGTTATCCAAAAATTGACCATTGAAGACAGCTATAACTAAAATTTGTAGAAAAATATGCAGGGCATATAATGGCCCATATGTGGAAAATTGTTAAGTTGGAACTTTTACTTTCCTGGCCGTACCAACCACTATAATCTTGACATTAAATCAAGTGAGAGCTGGACTCATAAATACCTTGCCATTTTTTGTCAGTTCTTCCCCTTGGCTAAACACAATCAGAAGCCAGAGGTTAAGGCTGCCCAGCTCATAGTCTCCTAGCAGAAAGCAGTATGGAAATGGATAGAGTATAGGGTGGGATGTAGCACAAACAAGGGTGAAACAAGAGAGATTTAATAATTTTTTAAAGGACCCAATTCCCTACCAATTTAAGTCATAAATTTAACACTATCCTAATCAAACTCCTAATGGGAAAAAAATTGAGGGAGGGAAGACCCTAACAAAAATGTTTCCAAAGTTTACTACTAAGGAATGGGAATATTCAAGAAAACACCAGGGGTACAAAAAATAAGCAGTAATGACAGAAGAATTTTCTCTCTTACCCAGTAAAATATGTTAGAGAGTAGGCTTGTTCAAATGTGTAATGAAACAATAGAAAATTCACTTATGATTCCTGTTTTATTCAATTAATAATAATGAATGTTTATCCTTTGTCACCACAGAGACAAGTGCTCAGTATGCAACTGGGAACAAAAAGGGCAGGGTCCCTGCACTTATGGTGTATTCAAACTCACGATTCAAGACAATATTAACCCAAGAGAAGAAATGCAAACTGAAGAAACACTTTGAAGCTGACAGATTACAGAGAATGATAAATTGCAGAAATGGAGGGTCCATGAAAGCATATTCACTTGTAGATCTTTACACGCTGGCCACAGAACAAATTCTCATTGTGTAATATAATCTTTATTTTAAAATATGCATCTCATTTGGCCCAGGAAATACTCTTCTGATAGTGAATATGTATCAGTTAGGGTACATTAAAGAAAACAGAGCCAGAGGATTCATTAAAAACATTTTGGATAGCTGAGAAAATAAATGGGAAAGTGAGACAATCTAAGAACTTGCAACAGCAAAAAGCTGCTAGCAGCCCTAGGGCTGGAGGGACACAGGGCAGAAGTAGTGTTGGTACAGCTCAGGCTGCTGATGGGAACTGCAGTCATAAAGGGAGAGATTGTGCAAGCTGGAGCCGGAAAAGTGGAAATGAACTACTCTACTAGAGAGACCACCTGACGTAGGCAGAGAGAGGAAGAAATGACCTGAATTCTCCCCTCTTTCTAGCTTCCATGTTATTCTAGTGTCACTCATTAGCTAAAACACACTGGAAGGCAGTTGGCAATGGAACCTGGGAAATGCAGTTTTCATGGATTAGCCTCCTCTTCATCCCCCCATCTTCCCATCCTGCACTGGGTACCATACAGAACTGATGGGACAGGGGAGAAAAGGATATGAGGGCAAACAAATAAGAGACTAGCAGTACCCCTTAGTGAAGAACATTGCAAACATGTAAAATTAGAAAAATTCTAGCTTTTTTTTTAAAATAATGGGGATGAAATGATGCTATAAAATAATATTTTAGCTTATTTTAAATGGCTAGAAAAGTATATATAGTAGAAAGGATATGGTTGTTGTTCAATTGCTAAGTCGTGTCCAAATATTTGCCACACCATGCACTGCAACATGCCAGGCTTCTCTGTCCTTCACTATTTCCCAGAGCTTGCTCAGACTCATATCTATTGAGTTGGTAATGCCATCCAACCATCTTATCGTCTGTCACCCCTTTCTCCTCCTGCCCTCAGTCTTTCCCAGGATCAGGAACGGTGATCCTGAGTCAGCTCTTTGCATCAAGTGGCCAAAGTATTGGGGTTTCAGCTTTAGCATCAGTCCTCCCAATGAATATTCAGAGTTGATTTCCTTTAGGATTGACTAGTTTGATTTCCTTGCTGTCCAAGGGACTCTCAAGAGTCTTCTCCAACACCACAGTTTGAAAGCATCAGTTCTTTGGCGCTCAGCCTTCTTTATGGTCCAACTATCAGATCCTTAGATCCTTACACGACTACTGGAAAAATCATAGTTTTGACTATTGACCTTTGTAGGCAAAGTGATGTCTCTGCTTTTCATTACAAATCTAGACAATGTATTAAAAAGAGAGTAAATAAAATCTGTCACTGATTCCACTTTTTCCCCCATCTATTTGCCATGAAATGATGGGACCAGATGTCATGATCTTAGTTTTTTGAATGTTGAGTTTTAAGCCAGCTTTTTCACTTACCTCTTTCACGCTCCTCAGGATCCTGAGACTCCTGAGGAGTCTCTTTGCTTTCTGCCATTAGAGTGGTGTGCCATGTGCTAAATTGCTTCAGTTGTGTCCGTCCGACTTTTTGTGATGCCATGGACTGTAACTTGCCATGCTTCTCTGTCTGTGGGATTCTCCAGGCAAGAATACTGGAGTGGGTTGCCACTTCCTTCTTCAGGGGATCTTCCTGACCCAGGGATTCAACCCACATCTCTATGTCTCCTGCATTGTCAGGTGAATCCTTTACCACTAGCACCACCTGGGAAAAAGTCCCATTAGAGTGATATCATCTGCATATCTGAGACTGTTGATATTTCCCCTTGCAAACTTGATTCCAGCTTGTGATTCATCCAGTCCAGCATTTCACATGATATACTCTGAAAAGAAGTTAAATAAATAGGGTGGCAATATACAGTCCTGTTGTACTCCATTCCCAATTTAAAACTTCCTTTTTCTATGTCCAGTTCTAACTGTTGCTTCTTGATCTGCATACAGGTTTCTCAGGAGACAGATGATCTGGTTTTCCCATCTCTTTAAGAATTTCCCATGGTTTGTTGTGATCCACACAGTCAAAGGCTTTAACAGAAATATATATTTTTCTGGAATTCCCTTGCTTTTTCTATGATCTAATGGATGTTGGCAATTTGATCTCTAGTTCCTCTGTC
Source organism: Capra hircus (assembly GCF_001704415.2). Lineage (NCBI taxonomy): Eukaryota > Metazoa > Chordata > Mammalia > Artiodactyla > Bovidae > Capra > Capra hircus. The sequence goes on from NW_017189517.1 coordinate 4,552,684, forward strand.
CTTTCTAAACCTAGGTTATACATCTGGAAGCTCTTGGTTCACATACTATTGAAGCCTGGCTTGAAGGATTCTGAGTATTACCTTGCTAGCATGTGAAATGAGAGGAATTGTCCAGTAGTTTGAGAATTCTTTGGCATTGCTTTTCTTTGGGATGGGAATAAAAACTGACACTTCCTACTCCTGTGGCCACTGATGAGTTTTCCAAATTTGCTGGCATACTGAGTGCAGCACCTTCACAGCATCATCCTTGAGGATTTGAAATAGCTCAGCTGCAGTTTCATCACCTCCACTAGCTTTGTTCGCAGTGGTGCTTCCTAAGACCCACTTGACTTTACACTCCAGAATGTCTGGTTCTAGGTGAGTGACCACACCATTGTGGGTATCTGCTTTACTAAGACCTTTTCTTGTATAGTTCTTCTGTGTATTCTTGTCACCTCGTCTTCATGTCTTCTGCTTCTGTTAGGTCCTTGCTGTTTCTGTCCTTCATTGTGCCTATTTTTGCATGAAATGTTCCCTTGGTATCTCCAAGGGAAAGAAAAGATACACCTTTATTTAATGTTATATAATAATATTTAGATATCATTATCACTGTTACTGTCATCATCAAGTGGAAAAAATGAAGAAATTAGGATGTATTGTCACCAGATTAACATAAACTGTTGCTTGGTGGAATTTGTGTGACTTTCATTTTCTTCTGTGCACTTTTATATGAAAGTGTTAGTCACTCAGTCATGTCAGACTCTTTGTGACCCCATGGACTGTAGCCCACCAGGCTCCTCTGTCCATGGGATTCTCCAAGCAAGAATACTGTATCGGGCTGCCATTCCCTTCTCCAGGGGATCTTTCCAACCCAAGGATAGAACCCAGGTCTCCCACATTGCAGGCAGATTCTTTACCATTTGAGCCCAATATATACCCTCCAAATGATTTTCAAAAGAATATGTAGTGACTTTACTATGAGGTAAAAAAGCTCTTCTTTGTCTTATAAAACATTTTATTAGCTTTATATTATTCATTTTTATATGTATTTAATTACTTAATTGCTCACTTTTTGTTGGACCTTTCAGCTGATTCCAACACTCTTCTGTTATAAACAATATTCTTTCACAGAGATTAAAGTTATATGAAGGCTTTTGGATAAATTTCTGTCCCCAGCATCTTCCCAGTTAAAGGAGTCCTTATAGAATTTATGAGCTATGTTTTCTTCTTGTATGACAACACAATCTCAGATAATCGTTCTCAACTTTATTTGACTCACCTTGGCAGCTTTTTAAAAGTACCGTTCCTAGGACACACTGCAAACCAATTGAATCATAATCTCCAGGGACTGAATCTGCAAATCAGTATATTTTCAAGGTTACCTAGATAACATCAATATGTAGTTGGGATGAGAATCCCCACTTCAGGTTTCAACTAGAACAGAACTGAACGTCTTCTAAGCTGCAGGTAAATAGAAATGCTGAAAGGAACTTGATACCCCAACAATGGATGTCATTAGCCAAGTTAAGTAGAAGACATGTATTGAAGCAATGGCAATTATCTATCCATAAAACAGAACAGAGATTTGAAGAAGTACCTACATGTATCAGAGTAGGTTAAAGATACGCAATTTTAAACAATTATGGAAGGATCAAGAAGATCCATGTGTCAGTAAAATCCTGAATTATACATGCTTAAGTACTGATTTAATAAGTCCTTCTCTTCTAAACTAAAGAAGAAGAAAAAAAAGACAAAAAATGACCTATGGTTTTTGGTCCAAAGAGTTTATTTGAGTAAAAGCTCAACTGTTTTTAGGTTTCTCAGAGCTTACTTCATTAGTAGTTAACTTATGAATTCCTGCTTGTTAGATTACTCAGACAATCAAATAACTAAAGGTATTGAATATTTGGGAAACAAAAAACTTTGTATTCTATTTAGATGTAAATGTTCTAATTACTATGAGAAACATTTTATAGTCCCCAAAGTGTTTTGAATTGGTTTAACCTTGTATATCCCCCTCCTGGGATCTTTTGTTATAGGTAGCTGATATTTGATGGTTATTTGTTTCACAGACAGTTTGAACAATTTATGAGAATGAATTTGTAATTCTATTAATTTAAATTTACACAATGGATTCCTTTTTTATGAAAAAAATCATAATTTTTTGTTTGTGAAAAACAAAAATAATTCATAAATACAAAATAAACATAGTGGATCCCAGATCACTCTCTGGGATGTGTACATTTAAGTAAATTACTTAAACTCTGAGCTCAGCTTTCTCATTTGTGAAATGGAGATAATATTAGTATCAGGCTCTTGGGTAGTCAAATTAAGAATCCACCTTGCAATGCAAGGGACACAGATTCGATCCCTAGTCAGAGAATTAAGATCTACATATCCCATGGAGCTACTGAGCCCCAGTGCCAAAGCCAGAGAGTCCATGCACCACTGACACAGCCAAATTAAATACAAAAATAAGGTAATGAAATTTTTCTGCAATTAATTATCAAAAAGGGAGAGGAGATAAAAATTATCTGAGCCACAGGTGGACAGAAGGAAAACCCAGAGTTCTTCAAACAAGAATCCTGGAAGTTAAAGCCGTGAGTAATTGAGAACAAGGAAAATGGAAGATACCAGCCACTGAGATCAGAGGCTCTTGTGGAACTGCACTTCTCCTAAGAAGGTAATAATGATCATGACTCTAGCTTTGGTCCAACTAGTCGTGTAATGAAGAACTGAGAGATCAGGCCTCCCTTTATCTCACCCTGTAGTGTTGACAATGTCTAGCTATTTTTAATTTGAGACATACTGATAGAAGTTAAATTTTTAAAAACGAAAATCAAGATACCATTATGCTTTCTAATTTAGTATTTGTCTGACAACTATTTAAAGAACAAATAAAAATACTCTGAAAAGAAAAAAAAAAAAAAAAAGAAAAGATTCCATGTGCCTCAACATTCAAAAACTAAGATCATGGCATCTGGTCACATCACTTCAAGGCAAAAAGATGGGGAAAAGTGGAAACAGTGTCAAATTTTATTTTCTTGTGCTCCAAAATCTCTGTGGCTAGTGACTGATCAGTTCAGTTCAATTCAATGGCTCAGCTGTGTCTGGCTGTTTGCAACACAACTGGACTGACACTCCATGGACTGCAGCACACCAGGATGCCCTGTCCATCACCAACTCCCAGGAGCTTGCTCAGACTCATGCCTATTGAGTCAATGATGTCATCCAGCCATCTCATCCTTTGTCATCCCCTTCTTTTCCTGCCTTCAACTTTCCCCAAATCAGGGTCGATTCCAGTAAGTCAGTTCTTTGTATTAGGTGGCCAAAGTATTGGAGCTTTGGCTTCAGCCTCAGTCCTTACAATGAATATTCAGGACTGATTTTCTTTAGAATTGACTGGTTGCATCTCCTTGTAGTCCAAGGGACTCTCAAGAGTCTTCTCCAATATCACAGTTCAAAAGCATCAATTCTTTGATGCTCAGTTTTCCTTATAGTCCAGCTATCATATGCATACATGACTACTGGAAAAAAGCATAGGTCTGACTAGATGGAACTTTGTTGGCAAAGTAATGTCTCTGCTTTTTAATATACTGTCTAGGCTGGTCATAGCTTTTCTTTCAAGGAGCAAGCGTCTTTTAATTTCATGGCTGCAATCACCATCTGCAGTGATTTTGGAGCCCCCCAAAATAAAGTCTGACACTTTTTCCACTGTTTCCTCATCTATTTCCCATGAAGTGATGGGACCAGATGCCATAATCTTAGTTTTCTGAATGTTGAGCTTTAAGCTGACTTTTTCACTCTCCTCTTTCACTTTGATCAAGAGGCTCTTGAGCTCCTCTTCACTTTCTGCCATGAGGGTGGTGTCATCTGTTTATCTGAGGTTATTGATATTTCTCCTGGAAATCTTGATTCCAGCCTGTGCTTCATCCAGCCTGGCATTTCACATGATGTACTCTGCATATAAGTTAAATAAGCATTGGAACATTATACAGCCTTGATGTGCTCCTTTCCCAATTTGGAACCAGTCTGTTGTTCCATGCCCAGTTCCAACTGTTGCTTCCTGAACTGCATACAGATTTCTCAGGAGGCAGGTAAGGTCGTCTGGTATTCCCATCTCTTGAAGAATTTTCCACAGTTTGTTATGATCTACACAAAGGCTTTGACATAGTCACTAAAGCAGATGTAGATTTTTTTGAACTCTCTTGCTTTATGTATGACCCAGTGGATGTTGGCAATTTGATCTCTGGTTCCTCGACCTTTTCTAAATCCAGCTTAAATATCTGCAAGTTCAGGGTTCACATACTGTTGAAATCCGGCTTGGAGAATTTTGAGCATTAATTTGCTAGCATGTGAGATGAGTGCCATTGTGAGATAGTTTGAACATTCTTTGGCATTGCCCTTTTTTGGGACTGGAATGAAAACTAACCCTCTCCATTTCTGTGGCCACTGCTGAGTTTTCCAAATTTGCTGACATATTTAGTTCAGCACTTTCACAGCATCATCTCTTAGGATTTGAAATAGCTCAGCTGGAATTCCATCACCTCTACTAGCTTTGTTTTTAGTGATGCTTCCTAAGGCCCACTTGACTTCACATTCCAGGATGTCTGGCTCTAGGTAAGTGATCACACTGTCGTGGTTATCTGGGTCATGAAGATCTTTTTTGTACAGTTCTGTGTATTCTGGCCACCTCTAGTTAATATCTTCTGCTTCTGTTAGGTCCATACCATTTCTGTCATTTTTTTGTGCCCATCTTTGCATGAAATATTCCCTTGGTATTTCTAATTTTTTGAAGAGATCTCTAGTCTTTCCCATTCTTTTGTTATCCTCTATTTCTTTGCATTGATCACTGAGGTAGGTTTTCTTATCTCTCCACACAATTCTTTGGAACTCTGCATTCAAATGGGTACTTCTTTCCTTTTCTCCTTTGCCTTTAGCTTCTCTTCTTTTCTTAGCTATTTGTAAGGCCTAGTCACACTACCATTTTGCCTTTTTGCATTTCTTTTGGGGGGTGATGGTCTTGATCAATGCCTCCTGTACAATGTCAAGAACCTCCGTCCATAGTTCTTCAGGCATTCTATCAGATCTAATCCCTTGAATTTATTTGTCACTTTCACTGTGTACTCATAAAGGATTTGATTTAGGTCATACCTGAATGGTCTAGTGGTTTTCCCTACTTTCTTCAATTTAAGTCTGAATTTGGCAATAAGGAGTTCAAGATCTGAGCCACAGTCAGCTCCTGGTCTTGTTTTTGCTGACTGTACGGAACTTCTTTTTCTTTGGCTGCAAAGAATATAATCACTCTGATTTTGGTATTGACCATGTGGTGATGTCCATGTGTAGTGTCATCTCTTGTGTTGTTGGAAGAGAGTGTTGGCTGTGACCAGTGTGTTCCCTTGGCAAAACTCTATTAGCCTTTGCCCTGCTTCATTTTGTACTCCGAGGCCAAATTTGCCTGTTACTCCAGGTTATCTCTTGACTTCTTACTTTTGCATTACAGTCCCCTATTATGAAAAGGATATCTTTTGGGGGGGGTTGTTAATTCTAGAAGATCTTGTAGGTCAGCATAGAACCTTTTAACTTCAGCTTCTTCAGCATTACTGGTTGGAGCATAGACTTGGATTACTATGGTATTGAATGGTTTGCCTTGCAAATGACAGAGATCATTCTGTCGTTTTTGAGATTGCATTCAGGTGCTGCATTTCAGACTCTCTTGTTGACTATGTGGGCTATTTCATTTCTTCTAAGGGATTCTTGCCCACAGTAGTGGATATAATGGTCATCTGAATTAAATTTGTCCATTCCAGTCCATTTTAGTTCACTGATTCCTAATATGTTGATGTTCACTCTTGTCATCTCCTGTTTGACCACTTCTAATTTACCTCAATTCATGGACCTAACATTCCAGGTTCCTTTGCAATATTGCTCTTTAGGGCATCACACTTTACTTCCACAACCAGTCATGTCCACAACTGGCCATTGTTTTTGCTTAGGCTCCATTTCTTTATTATTTCTACAGTTATTTCTCCACTTTTCTCCAGTAGCATATTGGCTAGTGACTGTAGCCATGAAATTAAAAGATGCTTTCTCCTTGGAAGAAAAGTTATGACAAATTTAGACAATGTATTAAAAAGCAGATACATCACTTTGCTGACAAGATCCACATAGTCAAAGCTATGGTTTTTCCAGTAGTCATGCATCATTATGAGAGTTGGACCATAAAGAAGACTGAATACTGAAGAACTGATGCTTTCAAACTGTGATGTTGGAGAAGATTCTTGAGAGTTCTTTAAACAGCAGGGACATCAAACCAGTGTATCCTAAAGGAAATCAACCCTGAATATTCATTGGAAGAACTTATGCTAAAACTGAATTTTCAATACTTTGGCCAACTAATGAAAACAGCTGACTCATTGGGGAAAAAAAAAAAAAAAAACTGATGCTGGCAATGACTGAGGGCAGGAGAAGGGGGCGACTGAGGATGAGGTGGTTAGATAGTATCACCAACTCATGTCAATGGACATGAGTTTGAGTAAACTCCAGAAGGTATTGAAGGTCAGGGAAGCTCAGCATGCTGCAGTTTATGGGGTTGCAAAGAGGTGGATACAACTTAGTGACTGAACAACAACAACAACAAAGTCTATGTGGACCTCAAGATTCTGCATTTCTAACAAATTCCCAGGTTTGAGAAAAGATGAACTAAAATTATTATTGATTCTTTTTTTTTCCTCTTCTCTTAAATTCAAACTTGATCCAAGAGGGTATTGTATAATCTGTGTTGTTACACTCTACAAAAAATGTAACAGTATATGGAACTAATGTTTCCTTGAAAGCATTTTTCTTTGTTCAAAAGAGTATTAGTGAGCACCTAATCTGTAGCATGGGCTTCTCCATTGGCTCAGCAGTAAAGAATCCACTTGCAATTTAGGAGACACAGTAGACACGGGTTTGATCCCTGGGTCAGGAAGATCCCCTAGAGGAAAAAATGGCAACCCACTTCAATATTCTTGCTGGGAAAATCCTATGAACAGAGTAGCCTGGCAGGCTACAGTTCATAGGTCAAAAAGAGTCGGACACGACTGAGCGACTGAACATACAACACGTAAATCTTCAGTACATGGTGCTATAGAGGATCTTGAGGTACATAAGACCCAGCGCTTGTCCTCAAGGTGGCTCTGTGACTTCATACAGGAGGAAAAGTCCAATTCTAGGATGGGCCAGGAATGAGTTATGGCTTAAGAAGTGGTGGGGTTGAGGAAGCTTCAGCACATCTATAGATGTGTTCCAGAAGTAGTTATATTGACGAGCTTCTGTTAATTGTCAACCAATTCTAATAATTTTGGGCACATATAAGTAACTTCTGAAATTTTAAATATTATTTTTAATATGATTCTGTGTAGTAATAGGGCATCTGGGATTCTTTTCTAATTTATTTTTTATCTGAGCTATTATTAATTACAATGATGCTTGAGGCCTGAAGAGATAATTAACAATCTTTGTAAGTGGGGAAAAGCATTCTGTGTGCTGGAATTTCTGCCAGTTCATTTGGCAGAAGTGGAACTAATTCCAAACATGGGAATCCAATAACTAATACATAAGCAAATTAATGACTTTAGCAAGGATTCTTTTTGGCTATCATTTAGATATTTGTAACTAGGGTCCATGGACCCGTGGGGGCTGTATATATGAGCCTTAAGGTCCTGACTCCCATGAAACTGTATGCAAAAATGCTTGGGTACAATATTGCTTTGTTGTTGTTGTTGTTGTTGCTTTAGAAAGTCTAGTGGTTTTATCAGATTCTCAAAGGAGTTAACCGCTTTCCTATGGAGATACAAGGAGAGTAACAAAATAATTGTGGCCTATAACTCTGAATTAACTTGTTCTTGTATCACACCTATGGCACATCCTACCTAGGGTTTTTACTCTTATATCTTAACCATATGTCATGAGGGGCCTTGTTCCTTACTATTTTCATGGAAAGAAGGGGTAGAAGAATATTAGTAAATAGAAACCATCCCCAGAAGGCAACCCAGATCTTTTTCACCATCTGCATCATCATCTGGATTAGTTGCTTGCTGATCTCATATGTTCACTTAATCACTATTCATTTGACTGCCATTTAATATAGATAAATAATAACCACAGCAGCCAGAAAACTCCCTGGTCAAAGTAGATGCAGATTTGTGATTTTGAATGAATATTCCTGGAACAAATACCTATGAGTTCTGTTTCCCTCCTCCCTTCTATCTATCTAAATTGTACCATCTGACAAGACCCAACTAAAATCCCTCTTCCCCAATGAAATCTTCAATAGTTACATCCAGAGCTCTTTTGTACTCTTCCTGATAGTACAGCATTGTTTGGGACTGTATTAGCCATTCTGTTACTCTTTTATACAAGGAGAATAAATGGCTGATATGTACATACTGTGATTCAAGCACAGTGATCTGAACAGGGCCGGCTCTTAAAAATTATTGTTAAATAAATGTAGGAAATGGTCACAGTTTGTCAACATTATTCTCCATATTTGAGAAATAAAAACCCTGCCATTCTCAATTTGGTTCCTTCATAGCACGTATCAGTAGTTCTAAGCACATTGATGTCCCATAAATTCATGGAAGTAAAACAGCAAAAAAACTGGAGTATGGCACAGAATTTGTGACTTCTAGGGAGAATGAGTCAGCAGCTGACATTGTCAATTTCTTCTATATCCGTTGCAATCCAATAGCTTTTACATTATGGATTCATCCAACAGTTTCAGTGGATAAGAAGCATTTGAATTTTCAGCTTTGCTGCTACGAGCCATATGGACAGATTTAATCTCCAAAGAATGTGTTTATCGACATGATATAAGTTAAATGTTGAAGATATTTGCTCTCTGAAATCTCATTAATTCAGAAGCATGTAGTTATCATCCACCATTGAAGATGCAGATTCACAGTAAATGACTTAACAATTGAAGTACAGCAGATACTTTCACCTGCTTTATCTCATTGATCTTTATAAGAGCCCAATGAGACATATGAGTTGCTCAAGGTCATTCAAGGACTTCATGACCTTTCCACTAAACTAGGCTACCATTAGAATTCATATATCCTTGCCTATTATACACGAAGTTCAAAAGGAAACTTCTCTTCTGAAAAATCACTGTTCCTTGGCAGCTATATGATATAACTGTACTACCTTAAAACAACAGAGTGAAGATAAAACACAGACAAAATTAGATTTGACAACCTAATGGAGCACCTTTCTTTGTTATTTGAAAATAGCATTATTCAAACATCATCATTCAACAGTTTTGAGTTTCAGCAAGAAAGGGGCATCTTTATTTGACATTTGAAGGAGAGTTGAAACCACCAAATTACACAGTAGAAGGCAACACAGAATTCCACTTAGATTAGTTTTGTTTCCTACTGGTCCTTGATTTGAAAGGCCTAAGATCTAGTAGACAGTACCTTATATATTCTTTTTAATTGTTAGAAATAAAAACTGTCCAACAGTCCTAATTTATTAGATTTAATTACATTGTTTATTATACTTTTCCTTATTTTTTGATACTTCTCATGTTACATAGGCTTGCAAAATAATTTTCTAGTAAGTCCCTTGGCATGAATGATTTAGTTTTTCTGTAAAAAGATAGCTTATTTGAGCCTTGAGTTCAGTTCAGTTCAGTTGCTCAGTCGTGTCCCACTCTTTGCGACCTGATGAACTGAAGCACGCCAGGCCTCCCTGTCCATCACCAACTCCTGGAGTTCACTCAAACTCATGTCCATCGAGTCGGTGATGCCATCCAGCCATCTCATTTTCTGTCATCCCCTTCTCTTCCTGCCCCCAATCACTCCCAGCATCAGAGTCTTTTCCAATGAGTCAGCTCTTCTCATCAGATGGCCAAAGTATTGGAGTTTCAGCTTTAACATCATTCCTTCCAAAAAGACCCAGGACTGATCTCCTTTAGGATAGACTGGTTGGATTTCCTTGCAGTCCAAGGGACACTCAAGAGTCTTCTCCAACATCACAGTTCAAAAGCATCAATTTTATGGTGCTCAGCTTTCTTCACAGTCCAACTCTCGTATCCATACATGACTGCTGGAAAAACTATGGCCTTGACTAGATGGACCTTAGTCAGCAAAGTAATGTCTCTGCTTTTGAATATGCTATTTAGGTTGCTCATAACTTTCCTTTCAAGGACTAAGCATCTTTTAATTTCATGGCTGAAATCACCATCTGCAGTGATTTTGGAGCCCCCCAAAATAAAGTCTGACACTATTTCCACCGTTTCCCCATCTATTTCCCATGAAGTGATGGGGCCAGATGCCATGATCTTAGTTTTCTGAATGTTGAACTTTAAGCCAATTTTTTCACTCCCCTCTTTCACTTTCATCAAGAGGCTTTTTAGTTCCTCTTCACTTTCTGCCATAAAGGTGGTGTCATCTGCATATCTGAGGTTATTGATATTTCTCCCAGCAATCTTGATTCCAGCTTGTGCTTCCTCCAGCCAAGTGTTTCTCATGATGTGCTCTGTATATAAGTTAAATAAGCATGATGACAATATACAGCCTTGATGTACTCCTTTTCCTATTTGTATCTAGTCTGTTGTTCCATGTCCAGTTCTAACTGCTGTTTCCTGACCTGCATATAGCTTTCTCAAGAGGCGGATTAGGTGGTCTGGTATTGCCGTCTCTTTCAGAATTTTCCAGTTTATTGTGATCCACACAGTCAAAGGCTTTGGCATAGTCAATAAAGCAGAAACAAATGTTTTTCTGGAACTCTCTTGCTTTTTCCATGATCCAGTGGATGTTGGCAATTTAATCTCTGGTTCCTCTGCCTTTTTTAAAACCAGCTTGAACATCTGGAAGTTCACGGTTCACATATTGCTGAAGCCTGGTTTGGAGAATTTTGAACATTACTTTACTAGCATGTGAGATGAGTGCAATTGTGCAGTAGTTTGAGCATTCTTTGGCATTGCCTTTCTTTGGGATTGGAATAAAAACTGACCTTTTCCAGTCCTGTGACCACTGCTGAGTTTTCCAAATTTGCTGGCATATTGAGTGCAGTACTTTCACAGCATCATATCTCAGAATTTGAAAAAGCTCAACTGGAATTCCATCACTTCCACTAGTTTTGTTCATAGTGATGCTTTCTAAGGCCCACTTGACTTCACATTCCAGGATATTTGAGCCTAAGAACTCCCAATGCTGATAGTCTCCTCTGAAGTATATTATTTTCCTAAAGCTCATGAACAAAGGAAAAACAGAACTTTCATAATCCTATCCTTTTTGTACCTGTTATTTCTGTCAGGAATGTGTTTTCTTTTTACCTAGTAATGTCTAAATTACCTCATGACCCATGCTAGGACCTCAGTGAATTTCCTTGATTCCTGCAAGCAAAATGATCCTTTTCCTGCTCTATGTTCCCATAATATTTTATTCATTCCTTTATCCTATACTTACTGAATTCTACTGTGGACAAAAAATGTCACCTGCTATATCAGTAAACAGAAGATGTTGTAGCCAGCAAACCATCAGCTTCTATAGCTGCCCCCACCCCTGTGATGCACCCTGAGGGGATTAAGGATGGAGAAAAATGGATGCTAGCACTACATAGTTAAGGTGCATATTAAAGGAAGGGTTTCAGTGAGCCCAGACACTTGCATCTTCCCATACACAGAAAAGTGGTAAACTCATTAGATTGGGATGTCGGCTTTTTCTTTAATTAACAATAATCTTTTGATGTTTCTACTACTCAATTTTTTTTTTTTTTTTAGTTTTTATGTTTTTTTTTTTGTTTTTTTTTTTTTTTGCAGAAACTCCTGGCTCCTCTCTTACCTCTTTGGAACAGACCTTCTGGGCTATCCAAGAGGCTGTCTTCTGGGCTTGAGTTCTCAGGAAGTCTGCCAAATAAGGCATAATTGCCAAACTTTATGCTGCACTTTTTTTTTCTTTTTTGTCCCCAGTGGACACAATCAAAAGTCAATGTTTACTTCTCTGTTACCCCATATTGACCATGAACAATTAGAGGTCAGGGCCCGTTTTTTTACTTCTTTCTGTCCAAGGTATCATTCCTCCTTTCCTCACCCCTGTATAGCATGTAACTATAACCATATAGACTTTCGAATATCATGTAAAGGACCTTACAGATGTTAATCAATGAGACAACAAGTGTTATCCCAATTTATACTGTTAACGAGGAAGAAATTTTCCTCTATTCTTCCAGGTTCTTCTGGCTGCTTAAAGAATGAAATTGACAAGGAACAGACTAACAGGAAAAAAATCAAACAAAGTTAAGAATATGAATACATGAGAGAGATCCAGGAGAACTGAGTAGCTTGCCAAAATGGCTGAAACCCTCACTTTAAACAACATCTTCAGCTAAAGACACAGGAGGATGTTGGGAGTAGTGGTCTGGGTCTTCAAAGCTGAAGAAGGCAATTGACATGGAGATGGAAAAGCAAACATTTGGTAAACAAATGTTAGCTGGGCCAGGCAGAGGCAATGGAACACAGAGTAGGTCCTGTTCCCCCCACCACAGCTGGCCTGTGGTGTGCAGATATTTATGGCGATAGCTTTTCCTCTTTGGGGCCTTCATTATTTTCAATCAAAGTATATCTGTGCATGTGCTCAGTCTAGTCTGACTCTTTGCAACTCCTTGGACTGTAGCCCACCAGGCTTCTCTCTTCATAAAATTCTTCAGGCAAGAATATTGGAGCAGGTTGCCATTCCCTTCTTCAGGGGATCTCCCCGACCCAGGGATCAAACCTGCATCTCCTGCATTGGCAGGTAGGTTCTTTACCACACAGCCACCTGAGATGACCCTGCCTAAAATAATACACATGACAAAGAGGTATTAATATTTAGCAGTGGCAAGTTTTGCTCCTAAAATTCTCTGAGAAGCTGAAAGGTACAAGGAGGCTCATAAAACTTGTCTAAGATCATGCAACTACAGAGTTGAGAAGTTTGGATTTTATGGTGGATTCATGTCAATGTATGGAAAAACCAATACAATATTGTAAGGTAAAAATAAATAAATAAAAGAGAAAGAGGAAAAAAATTAAAAAATAAAATTGAATATTTTTTTTTCTGAGATAAGATTAACTTAGCAATAAAGTTAATCATTTTAACATCAAAACTTCAGAGAGATTTAATTCATTTACAATCTTGTGCAACCTTCACATCTATCTAGTTTCAAAACATTTTCATCACCGCAAAATGAATGCCCATTCCCCTTTCCCACCTCTGGCAATAACTAATCTGCTTTCTGTCTCTTGTTGTTGCTCAGTCACTCAGTCATGTCCAACTATTTGCCACCCCATGGACTGCAACATGCCAGGATTCCCTGTCCTTCACCACCCATCTTGCTCAAAATCATGTTCATTGAGTCAGTAATGCCATCCAACCATCTCTTCCTCTGTTGCCCCCTTCTCCTCCTGCCTTCAGTCTTCCCTACCATCACGGTCTCTTTCAGTGAGTTGGCTCTTCCCATCAGGTGGCCAAAACATAGGAGCTTCAGCTTCAGCATCAGTCCTTCCAATGAATATTCAGGGTTTTTATTTCCTTTAGGATCGACTGGTTTGACCTCCTTACAGGCCAAAGGACTCTCAAAAGTTTTCTCCAACACCACAGTTCAAAAGTATCAGTTCTTCAGTGCTCAACTTTCTTTATGGTCCCAACTCTCACATCCATACTAGCAGAGAAACCATAGCTTTGACTATGTGGACTTTTGTCAGCAAAGGATGACTCTGCTTTTTAATATGCTGTCTAGGTTTGTCATCACTTTTCTTCCAAGGAGCAAGAGTCTTTTAATTTCATGTCTGCAGTCACAGTCCACAGTGATTTTGGAGCCCAAGAAAATAAGGTCTGTCTGTTTTCATTGTTTCCCCATCTATTTGCCATGAAGTGATGGGACCAGATGCCATGATCTTAGTTTTTTGAATATTGAGTTTTAAGCCAGCTTTTTCAATCTCGTCTTTCATCCTCATCACTAGACTCTTTAGTTCCTCTTTGCTTTCTGCCATAAAGGTGGTGTCATCTGCATATCTGAGGTTATTAATATTTCTGCCAGCAACTTTGATTCCAGCTTGTGCTTTATCTGTCATGGCATTTCCCATGATGTACTCTGAATATAAGTTAAATAAGTAAAGTTACAATATACAGTTTTGACTTACTCCTTCCCCAATTTCAACAAGTCTGTCTCTAGGGATATGCCTATTCTGGACATTCATATAAATGGAATCATGCAAGCTATGACCTTTTGTATCTGAAAAGCCTGGCTCTTATTTCAATTCTCCCTAAATTTAGAGTTCATTCCCTTACTTACTACATTTTTTTTTTTTTTTGGTTTTACAGGATTGTGTTAGCACCAGTTTCTATGCCAGAGGCACAGTGAGGCCAACAAATCAAAATGTTGCAGTTTGGAGCAGGAAAAAAGGTTCATTGCAGGGCCATGCACCAAGATGTGTGGTTCATGTCCTAAAATCCCAAGCTCCCTGAAGATTTTCAACACAACATTTTTAAAAGCCAGGTTGGGGGTGGGGAGTGTCACACAGTCTGTGATCAGCTTATGCACAATTCTCTGATTGGCTAATGATGAGAGTACAGAGTGGTGTCACAGAAGTTAACATTGTCAGTCCTTAGGCTCCAGGAGGCCCGGGGCTATGTGCTATGTGCTTGATGCTATCAAGTAGATAACATCTTAAATATTTTTGTTCCGGGTTTTCACACCTGTAAAACAACTCAGGGAAGGTGCATCAGTGCATCAGATACTATTATCTAGGTACTATCAGTTCAATTTCAGCTCCCTGTCCATCACCAACTCCCGGAGCCTACTCAAACTCATGTCCATCGCATTGGTGATCCTATCCAGTGATATAAGGGAAGGCATGTCCCAAGATGGCCCCATAGGGTCCTGCTGGATTACAATAGATGCCCACTGTATATTGGATGGATGAATAAATAAATGAAGGCTTATAGAGAGGACACTGATCAGATAACTTACTATAGAACCCAGTTATTTATGATTTAATTTACTTTCATAAAAGGTCCTTTTGGCAAAACCAATACAGTATTGTAAAGTAAAAAAAAAAAAAAAAAGAGAGAGATAGAGAGAAAAGCTCTCTGAAAGAAAAAAAATAACTTAAAAAAAAAAAAAAGTGTAGTCACTCAGTCCTGTCTGACTCTTTCCAGTCCCATGGACTGTAGCCCATCAGGCTTCTCTGTCCATGGGATTCTCTAGGCAAGAATACTGGAGTGGGTTGCCATTCCCTTCTCCAGGGGATATTCCCAACCCAGGAACTGGGTGAAGCTCAGAGTGAAGCTCACCAGCTACATTGTATGTGAGTGGATTTTCATGAATTTGGTTGCCAGGACTAGAGACTCAGCTTCTGCAGGGGAAATGAATAGTTTTTCCTTAGTAACTACTTTTCTCCAACATGTGAACTATTTTTTTGGATAGAAACTGGGCTGGGTAAACTGTTTTCTAAGGGATGCCAAGAAGATTTGAGTAGGGCCTCCTTGCTTGAAGGCAGTCTGACTTGTTAGTGGAGGTGTTAAGAGTGTTTTCTTTCTTTCTTTTTTTTGGATTTACAATGTGGGAGGTGACTTATGATACTACTTGAAAAGTAATTAAGTGCATGACATTTAATCTTTAATAACCAAACTGTCTAGTTATAACTAAGGAAATTCTAAATATTTCTTACTTTTTGATGTTTCTGTACAAATGTACATTATTTTTATATTTCTTATATGCTGTGTGTCTCAGGAAGGTTTCTTAATGATGTCTTCGTTTTTATTGGAAATTTGATTATACCTTCATGAATATGACAACAGAAAATTAGTACACAACTCTTAGACCATCTGCTCTTTGGGGTACTATTTCAAATCTGGCACTTCTTGTTTTGTGATACCAAGGGAAATTCTGTTTTAGTAACATTTATTTCCAGGAAAAAAAAAGAAATAAAACCCAGAGTCATAATTTTAAATGGTTTTCTACTGTTTATATAGGGATTTGGGGAAAGGACAATTATCATCACAGTTTTAAGCATGGCTAGTTGTTTGTATATGACTATCTATAGCACTGTATATATAGGAAGGTCTTCCATTTCACTTAAATTCATATTTTTATTTAGAGGTAATTGTAAATTCAGGTACAATCATAAGAAATAATACAGAGAAACCCAGTCTACTTTTCACATAATTCCCCCCAATGTCTTGCAAAGCTATCGTACAATATCCCAACAAGAAGACAGGGATTTACCCAGTCAACATACAGAACAATTCCATCACCACAGGGATCCCTTGTGTTACCCATCTACACTCACCTTCACTCAGTCTCCATCCCTAATCTCTAGCAACCATTAATCTGTTCTCTCTTATAATTTTGGAATTTCATTTTTGGTATATAAATGCAATCATATAGTATGTAACCTTTTGAAGTTTTTTTTTTTTGTTTAACTGATTATAATTCTTCAGAGATTCATCCAGGTTGTCATGTATGGCATTTTATCTTTTAATTGAAAACCAAATCACAGATATTTTATAGGCAAAATGAGATAATTGAAAATGTTCAGATCTCTGTATTGTGTTTTTCAAGAGCTTCTTCACTATAAACCAATTTTTAAAAGGGAAATTAATCATATTTATTATGAATAGGTGTCTACTCCTTTCTTCCATTCTATTTCTGTGTGAACACTTATTCCAGCAACATAAACTCTTCAAGGGCAGTGACCATGCTGTGCTTACCCATCAGTATTGATTTTCTGTTGTGGATTGCACTTACCACAAAATCAAGAAGCTACAAAGATAACCTGAGGGTTTGAAAAGTGGCAAGTTGTGTTTACTCTCCTGGTTGACACTCAGAGAAATCTGTAAAGGGTCATTTATCATGTGTAGTTTTCCACTGAGATTATAAAAAATAAATCTAAAGGTCTTAGTGTGATATATGAATTAAATAAAGCAGGAGATAAAAATTAAGTTCCCATTCTTTTACTATTTTTAAGTCAATCAAAAGGTTTTGTTGAGATTTTGTGGATAAACCAAATGTGATGCAGAGCTTTCACATTCAGCAAATCCAGTAGTTATTTCCTCTGTGTTTCTGCTGTTTTCTCAGCTCTGTTTAATAAAGGCACTATATGCCTTGATTATCAACGTAATGGGTTGAAAATTTAAGTTTCCTTCCTAAAATACTGTGGTGTGGTGTGAAAGTCAGTCAGTCATGTCCAACTCTTTGAGACCTCATGGACTGTAGCTTGCTAAGCTCCTCTGCCTATGGAATTTCCCAAGCAAGAATACTGGAGTGGGTTGCCATTCCTTTCTCCAGGGTATCTTCCCTTCCCAGGGATGAAACCCAGGTCTCCTGCATTGAAGGCAGGTTCTTTACCATCTGAGCTACCAGAGAAGCCTCCTAGAATATTATGTAAAAAGAAATACTTTTATAGAATTAAAATGGCTTTTGTATGTTGAAGGTTAGTTTTTCAGGCTGAACTGTTCACACATACATTGCAGCATAGTATAGTGGAAAGAATGTGATTTGAGATCAGAAAGACTTGGATTTGAGTCCCATATCTTATAGTTTGTTAACAGTCACACATGGGCAAGATACTCCAAACCTCAGTTCTGCACATAAAATATAGGATATTATTAATATTTATCCTATTTTAGCATTATCCCCATTTCTCTGATTCTCTTTGCAACAACATTTCTTGAAAGAGTTGCCTAGAATTTGTCTTCACTTCCTTACATCTGTTTATCAGCCTCTCTGGAAGGTTTCCATATCTGTCATTCTGGTGAGATTTATCTTATCAGGATTATTAGTGATCTCAAAGTTTCAGTTTGGGAGTTGTAGCTGGTCTAGAGGACCAGTAGTGCCATGTCTAAAAAAGGTCTATTTACTTGAGAATCTGTGTGGCATCTTGGCAAAGGACTCTTCCACTGGAAGGAGAGCTGTGCATTGCAAATGCTGCCCAATATTAGTTTGGGAGAGGAAAGGAGAAAATGAAGGAAAGACTATAAGAACATAATAATGTCTATGACTCAGACTGTCCTCAAACCCAGCTCTGAAACACCTGATTTCTGGGGTCTAAACGCATCATAATATGTGACTGAAAAAAAAATAGAAATATAAAAACTGTATTACTCAAGTCTTTGTAGGATCTAAAAAGCACAGATTTCTGGTGTTTGGTATTCTGTGTATGTACTGGAATATAACACCTAAGTGCTAAGATGCAGTACCTAGAGGGACAAGATGGGCCACCTTCCTCATTTGGGGTAACTTTGTAGCACAGTGTTGCAGATACTGGAGCACAGAGCACATACATCCCTGTGAGTCAGAATTATTTGGAGTGCAAACAGGCCATCACTCTTTAGTGCTTGGCAATGAACTTTGTAACCTCAAGGCAGCCTTGAGGTTTGTGACATAGTGGTATTATTGTGGTCATTTATGTTATAGGTGAACCTATAGCAGCTGGAGCAGGAAAAGACTGGAAAAAAATGGCAAGTGCTATTTGGTAGCCAAGAGGGCTAATTGACAAGCACAGGAAACACATACTTTGACATTTCCTAGAGCTCTCTCTAAGGAATTTGAGAAGGAGCAAAGATAGCTTTGTTTTCTATTTAATTGAAAATGAAATCCACACTCCTTCTCTAACTTCCCAGGATCTGCAAAACCTCACCTGTACAGCCCTTATTTCTCTAAGTGCATCTCATACAACCTTCTTTGTCCCTCGAACATTCCATTCACATTGTCCTTCTTTACATTTCATGAACACTTTAAGCTTGTTTATACCCTGTGGCCTTAAACTCTCAATTTATGTTCCCGTAATACCCTTCTGACTGTCCTCCTGACATTTATGTCTCATCTCAAATGTCACGTCTACAGAAAGGCCTAACTAGACCTCTCTATTCTGAAGTTAATCTCTGTTACATTTCCAGGTTTTGTTTTACTACATAATTTTTTTTAATGTACCAGCTTGTTATCTGCTTCCTTCCCTACAATTGCAAGCTTAATGAGGGCAGAGTTCTCGCCTAATCTGTTCAAGAGAGAACACCCAGCACTTAGAACAGTGTTTGACAAGGAGCAGGAATTCAAAGAATGCTTAATAAATAATACTTATAAATAATAGTCATTTTGTTTGACATAGCAAACTATGTATTATCTGATTACATAGTATAAATATTTAATTATAGATGATCATTTTATGGGTTGTGCTGATAATAATTATAATTGTTTAATAATTAATTTTTAATGAATGGGGCCAATATTCATGAATACTATGAATATCATGAATCTCAATATCATGTGCATGCTTTTGATGTCATAGTAACAAAGCACTGTTATCTGGCTTCTGCCTAGCTTCCTGGCCAGACTGAACAATGAGCTCCGCCTTGTGTCTTTCCCATAGGCTGTCCCTCTTCATAGAAAACTCTTGCTTCCCTATTCCCATGCCCCTCCTCTGACTGACTAATTTTAGCCAGCTTTCAGCTGAGAGATCACATTTTTTAGGAGACCTGGGTTATACATGTAGAGAAAGATTCCCTGCATCCATGTGATACAAATACAGAGCTGACTTGAACATCCAGTCTTCCTCAGCGATCCTGCCTAGGGTAAGGTCACTTTTGCGTTGCTGTATCTGTCCACTCAATGTGTAAAAGGGCAATGTTCTCTTTGCTTCTGACCTGGTTAGCTTTCAGAGTACCATGTTAACTCTTCTTGTGAGACATCTTAGAATCATTTTCCAGATGTGAGACAAGAAGGACTTTCCCCAAACCCAAAAATGACAGATATCAATGCCGTTAATAGCATTACTTTCTCTCTGATGTTGCTGATGTCTTTCATCACTTGTGTTTATGTCTGCACCCTCTTCATATTGCCAACAGTACTCTTACTGATAAATAGAGATAGCTGTCTCTCCTTTGAATGGAAAAATGAGAGGTTGTTTATTTACCCTCTAGAGGGATCCCTGTCTTCTTTGGAAGTTGTGCTTCCAGGGGATCCATCTGGAAATTTGAAACAAACATTTTCATGTTTCATTTCTTGGTTTCCTTTCTGTAGGGAAAAGGGGAATCAAAGGGAAACTCTGCCCCAGGGACTGCAGCTGTGGCCTAGGGTTCTGTGAAGCAGCTACCTTTTAACTCTTTTCTCCCCCAAGCATTATGATTACACATGAACCTGCCTACTATATAGTTCTTGGAGCTTGACAGATTTAGTATAATAGCTTTTGATACAGTAAGACCCTGATATGCAATTGAGAGTTGATTGGCCATCAACTGAATTATTCACTGAGCCTGATGACCTACCTTGTAATGCTTCCTTGAAGGGCATCTTTATCTTTGTAGACTCTAAAATCTTTGAACAGTTTCTGGACACTCATCCAGATGTTGTTCATGATAATCATAATAATAATGATAGCATCAAGGACTATGCTGATAATCAACATTTTTACTCACTAGGATTCAAGCTTCAGGAGAGCAAGGATTTTTGATGTTTGCATTAATTATATACCCCAAATGCCTAAAACAGTGTCCAGTACATGGCACAAAAATCAGAAAATATTTTTCAATGAATGGATATGCATGTACTACATACCAGAACCTGTGCTGAACATCTTAAAGACATTTCCTTTTTGAATCTGCTTAAGAACTTCATGAAGTGCTATTTATGACCTCACTTCGTAGATAAGGAAACTAGAGCTTAGAGGTGTTAAAGATTGCTTTTCCAAGAACTTAGAACTAATAAGTGATAAAAATGCAATTCAAACCCAAGCAATAGAACTTCACACCTCATATCTTTAACCTCTATATTCTATTTGCTGATTGACTGATATATTTTGTAGCAATAAAATGCAAATTAAATGGATAATTCATAAGTAAAGCATTTTGGTTTTAGTATAAAATGCTAATGTGTGAATATATATTCTGCAAACTAGGAAGGGTGAGTAACCTTTGGGACAAATGTAGGGAAAATGCTAGAATCTGATTTCAGGTTACATTGGTTGCCTCTAAAGAGAATAAAATATCTTCCTCAAGATATTAAAATTCTCTCCGAATGTTGTATGTACACATTTTCTATGGAAGCAGTTTGAATTGTGTTTCTAGAGCCTAAAATGAACAGATTGCATTAATAATTAGTTTAGAGTATAAGAGTGCTTAAGGGGCTCTCCTATAGCTAAATACCTATATGTGTTGCAGTTTTGCAGTTAAATATTGCTCCCTATGTATGTTTTCCTATACCTTAGACTTTTAGTTATTATGTTTAATCTGTGAATCTTTTAGCTAAATGCTTTAAGTGGAATCTTTACTCTTGAGAAAGACTTTGTGGTGTACTCTTTGAATACATAGATTTGGGGACCAGAATTTGAATTTTGTTTCTGCATCTTGCTATTTAATCTGGGTGAGTCACTGGAGTGGGAAAAACAATAGTATCTACTTGTCAGAGTTATAAGATTAAAATGAAGCAAATAATATGAATCACTTGAAATAGATTTTGATATGTAGTGAGAGTTTAAGAAATTATACATGTAACTTTTTCTCAACAAATTCCTGTGGAAGACTAATATTTCATACACCATGCATTCACATTCATTCTCTTAGACTTAGATCATAAAAGTAAATCAGTAACAACCAAACAGAAAGTGCATTAGCTGAAAGAACAAGATTCAAGTCTTGGCTCCATATCTTTAGATCTCTGTGATCTCATACCTTTGCAAGCTGGGCATGCTTTTCTTAGCAATGACATTTTCCCTGCTATAGGACACATTACCTGTTTGGACATATGCTTTCATTTTTAAGGTCTTCGCATTGTAGGGGAGGAAAAGTTTCTCCTCTAGCCTCTTAAGGTCTCTGACTGGACCTAAGAATTAAGCTGAAATAAGACAAATAAGCTGACATAAGATAAATAGGAGAAAAGCATAACAAATTTTAATTATTTTTTATGCATTTATGGGAGTCTAAGGTAGAGAAACGAAGACCTGAAGAAACAGTGTTGAATGCTATATACTGAGCTGGAAAAGGAGAGTAAATTGTGAAAACCTGACAAGGCAAAAAGCCTAGGCTAGGGTAGTTGATTTGGTAGAAAAGTAACTAGGAAGATAAAGGTTAGTTCAACAAGGTATGTCAGAGCAGATTTTTTTTTTTAACCTCCTTGGTGATAAAAATGTTACATTCTTTCTGTTATAGGTAGGACTTCTTTCACATGGGAGTTTCATTCTCTGCTTTTAAGTAGAAAAGTAAATTCATAGTATTCTTTTTGCATGTGCTGCTTTTCAAGGGTTTTTAACTCAAAACAGTAAATATACAGAGTGGTATATTTTGGGGTGATATGTTCTGAAGTCTTTTAAAGTGTTTCATTATTCTGTATAACCCATGGAGGAGATAAACATTTTAGGGAACTTGAATCCCACATTCTTGGTGAAAGTGTCTCAAGATGCCTTGCTGATGCAGAGTGTGTTCATGTAGGAAACATTTTTCAAGAGACTTGTATAAACAAATACGGGACCATTATGTACCATTATACTTATCTATCTTCTCTCCCAAGATTTTGAGTTGAGTCAGGACAAAAAATGTATTTCAGAATTAGTACTTATTAATGAACTGATAAATGTTACAGAATGTCAACTCTATGCTCAACTATTGATTATGGCAAATGAGGTAATTAATTGGCAAAATAAAGGAGCTACATTCAGAACACATGTCAAGAAATATGATCTTAAAATCATTGCTGCCTGATACACACCAGAAAATTGGTTGAGAGGAGTAGGACTTGATAAGAACTGTTTTGAGGATATATATTTCCTCTATGGCCCAAGATATACTAAAGAAGGTGCTGTAATTAAATTAAACCAGCAAGGAGGTAATTACCTGGCTCATTTTTTCAGAGCACATGACACATTTTCACTGAATTTCCCATTGGGGATTTCATTTTATAGGAGGGGCCCCAAAGAAGCAGCCCTTGGAAACTTGTATTTCATGTATTGTGAAGTTGTTTGTTAACTTGCAATGTACGTCCCCATAGGAACTTGGAGTTGCCAGAAAATTCTTATGGTGTTTATGGCGGAAGACTTGAGAGAAATTTTTATCTGATCTCAGTGTCAAACACAGTTGTGGTTCTGAAACAATTGATCTGGGTACTATAAACTTCACTGGCTGAATATCCCTTTTTAACAATGACTTACAGAGAGCTTAGAGTGAAGGTGAGGACCTACATAACGCAAAATAAAGTCCATTATGACATGCACTTCTCATTATGAACTTTAATCTATTTTACATCTTGATTCTGCATACTCTCTCTTCCTTCATTCATGCTTTTAATTTAGGCACTTGTTATATTTTATTTTTCTTCCTGACTTAAATTATTTCCCATTTAAGGTGAGATATAGGTAAATGCATGCATATATTTTAGCCTTGAACAGTTAACTCAGAGAGAGTTTATCATAATAGCATAAGCTCATGAATCAGAAATATCTGGATTCTGAGCCTGGCTCTTCTACTTGCCAGCTGTGTGATCTCTGGTTAGTTACCCAACCTCTCTCTGTCTCAGCTTTTACATTTTAAATGGAAATGACAACTGTAGCTACTTCATGAGGTTATTGTGAGGAACAAATTAGTTAATACATATAAAGTGCTTAGCACAGTGCCTTATACATAGTAAGTGCTCAATGAAAAGTACTATTATGATCTAAGTACCTTTTCTCATCAGTAAAGTGGTGATAACAATACCTATCCTAATTTTCAGAGTTCTTTTGAATAGTTAATGAGTTAATGTGAATACACCCTTAGAATCTTGACAACTGTACAGCACTCTCCTTATGGCTTATACATATATATATGTGTGCTATATATGCATGTATGTATGCACACAAGTATGTACATATACACACATGTACATATGCACAAACACTATACATGTATGTATATATGTAAATATTGGGTTGGCATAAAAGTTCGTCTGGGGTTCCATAACATCTTAATGGAAAATTCAAAAGAACTTTTTGGCCAATATTCACATAGGTAGTGTTTGTACTTGCAAACTTCATGAAAGTAGAGACCTTGCCTGACTTTTTCAAGGGAATACACCCAGCCCCTAGCACCTAGAACAATGTTTGAGATAAAGTAAGCAGGCACTCAATAAATATTTAATGAATAATGAATGATTGCTGGTCCCCATATCCAGAGTTTATGATTCTGTAGGTTTCTGATTGTGTTACTGCTTTAAGAGCTAGTGGTTTAGGGGAAATGGTAGAGTTTTTGGAAAGAGACACATCTTGATGCAAATTTGGACTCTGCTGCTTGTCTTTACAAGTTATCTATCCTCTCTGAGATTCAGTTTACACATTTGCAAAATTCAAATGACAGTGATATCGAATTCAAAGGATTCCTGTGAGGTTTGAGTGAGATGGAATATACAAAGTCCCTCATCTAGTGCCTGGGGCATATAGAGTTCAGTTCAGTTCAGTTCAGTTTAGTCTCTCAATCATGTCCAACTATGTGCGACCCCATGAACCTCAGCATGCCAGGTCTCCCTGTCCATCACCAATTGCCGGAGTCCACCCAAACCCATGTCCATTGAGTCGGTGATGCGATCCGATCATCTCATCCTCTGTTGTCCCCTTCTCCTTCCCTCAATCTTTCCCAGCATCAGGGTCTTTTCAAATGAGTCAGCTCTTCACATCAGGCAACCAAAGTATTGGAATTTCAGCTTCAACATCAGTCCTTCCAATGAACACCCAGGACTGATCTGCTTTAGGATGGACTGATTGGATCTCCTTACATATAGAATTAGTGCTCAGTAAATATTAGTTTATCCTCATTTCATTTTAATAGATGATAATTTTCCCTTTTTATCTTCTTTTACCTATTAAAAATTTGCCAGGTGGGTTTTTCTCTATAAGCAGGTTAATTGATTAGAGGGTAAAGTGAAAGTAATTGTATTAGAGTTTTCATTAAGCAGTGTTTGTTCACATTTAGTGTCTGAGAGTAGATTGCAAATATATGTGAATAGGTCTTGATAGATAAGAATAAAATATCTTAAAAATATATCTAGAGAGCTCTTCCAGATATTGTCTAAGTAATGGCAAAGTAGGGTTACATCAACCACAGTAACCTCAAGCTGTTTACAGATTGAATGGGTGGATTAACTGTGATGGAGTCAGGTGCTCTGTGTCACCTTGGTGAAAGATTTTTAAATTCACTTAAGATACTTTTAAAATTGAAACTGGGTGATTTTCTATTCATAAACTATCTAAGATTTCTGCCTCATGGCAACAAATCTGTGATGGAATTTGGGCTCCAGAATTTCTCCGTAGTGTCAGATGAGCCAGTTTTTAGCTGAAACTGAATTCTTGTTGAACTTTCCTCCCTGTTTATTATTCTGCTTCCCTCAAATCCCTTCTTGTGAGAGCACCTCACCCCATAGTAAGTCAGCTAAGCAAGAAAAGCCATCTCAAACTCTGCTTCTTGGAAACTTGACTACATACAAAGCTTAAAACAAAATTTGACAGTATTATTTAAAAATTTTTAAATACATTGACAAAAATTGTATATATTTAAATTGTACAACATAGTGTTTTAATATAAGTGTACCATGGGTAATAATTTATTACTATCAAGGTAATTAACATATCCATCACCTCACATAGTTAGCATCTAGTGTGTGTGTGTGTTGAGAACACTTAAGGTCTACTCTTTTAGCAAATTTTAAGTATATAGTACATAATTTTTAACTTCAGTTACCAGGGCTTCCCAGGTGGCTCAGTGGTAAAAAATCCACTTGCCAATGCAGGTGATGCAGGTTTGATTCCTGGGTGGGAAAAGATCCCCTAGAGTAGGAAGTGGCAACCCGCTCCAGTATTCTTGCCTGGGAAACCCACAGAAAAGGGGAGCCTGGTGGGCTACAGTCCATGAAGTCACAAGAGTCAGACAGGACTTCACAAGTAAATAACTATAGTAACCATGCTGTGTATTAGATCTCTAGAATTTATTTATTTTCTAACTAAAATTTTCTACCCTGTAACCACCATCTCCCCATTTCTTCCACCCCCGCCCTCTAGTAACTGGCAACCAGCATTCTACACTCTGTTTTACTAAATTTGATTTTCTTAAATTTCACATATAAGTAATACCATGCAATATTTCTCTTTCTGTGTGTCTGGCATACATATGTAGGTAAAGAAATTGTAAATATTGATCTTCCTATCTATATATTTATATATATATCTGTGTGATATATCTTTATCCATTATCTGTCCACTGAAACTTAGATTGTTTCTATATCTTGGCTATTGTAACTAACGTTGCAATGAATATGGGACTGTAAATATCTTGAGATACAGATTCCACTTCTTTTGGATATGTACTAATATGTGATATTTCCAGATCATACCCTAGTTCTATTCTTAAAATTTTAAAGAACCTCAGTACTGTTTTCCATAGTGGATGCACCAATTTACATTCCAACCAACAGTGCACAACAGTTCCCTTTTATCCACATCTTCCCAACATTTGTTATCTCTTTTCATTTTGATAACAGCCATTCTAACAGATGTGGGATGATATCTCATTGTGGTTTGATTTGCATTTCCCTGATGATCAGTGATATTGAGCACCTTTTCATATGCCTTTTGGCCATTTGTTGATCTCTCTTAGGTAAATGTCTATGTTCTTTCTTTGCCCATTTTATAATTTTGTTTTTTTTTTGTTATTGAGTTGTATGAGTTCCTTATATATTTTGCATAGTAACTGTTTTTCAGGTAGATAGTTTGCTGCCATGCTTGTGGCGACAGTGGCACTGGTGTTTGGGGTGTAGGCATTCATAGTACCAGGTGAGCCAAGATCTTGGGGCCGGGACTACATGGAACTACCTCAGCACCTGGGGCCTGGGGGACTGGTGTCCCTGCTCTGGCAGTGGCACCCATGTCTGAAGTGTGGGCATGTGCAGATCAGTCATGGAGCCAGGGTCTGAATGACTCAGGCCCCATGGAAGGTGAGACACAGCAGTAGCACAGAACCAGGGCTGCCAAGTTGCAGCAATGTCCAAGGCCCCACAGCCAGAGTGGTGAAGTGGTCCCAAGAAGAGTATCAACTGCAACTCAGGCCCCAGGGGTGGAACACAATCAATAGCAGTTCAGGTCTGGGAAATGGCAAGGCACCCTGGTTACTAGTTCTCAGAGAATTGTGTGCAGAAGCAACTCAGTTGCAGCTTTTATTCCAAACATTTCTGACATTTGCAAGTGGTTTTGGCCATCATTACCAGATTTCTAGGTTGTTATGTTTTGTGGGTTAGCTTTACTTTGGATAACACCCAACCACTTAGAGCCAAATATGGAGAATATGATGTGTATGAAAATTGAGTGTTACTCTTGCTCTAGTGTTAGTAGGAAAATACATTGGCTATGTCTGATTTGTGGAATGGATTTTAAACTGGGAATTGTAGCTTGCTTACTGATAGTTAAATTCCAGAAATCTGATATATGTTGAAAACCAAGTCCTATTTCTTGCTAACATCTCATGTCTCTGATGTTTCATGGTTATTAACTTGCCAGTTCTAAAAGTATGTTCTAAATGGTTATAAAATGATATTAGCCTATTAGGACATTAAAGTTGTGTTTCCTTCCATATTAGGAGTGAATGCATTATGTAGAAAGATGAACGACAGTCCAGTTCTTTACCTATCGATAGGGAATCAAGCTTGTCACTTTGCTTTACACACTTTCAAAGTTCTTCCAATCTTTAATTTTCAAAACATTCCCCAAATAAGAAATTACCATGTTTAAAGACTGTTGATCGTTTTTAAATAAACTTCAATTTTTGACAAAAGACAAGAAACACTGTTTTTTAAAATTAATTTACTTATTTTAATTGGAGGCTAATTACTTTACAATATTGTGGTGGTTTTTGCCATACATTGACATGAATTAGTCATGGGTGTACATGTGTCCCCCATCCCAAACCCCCCTCCCACCTTCTTCCCCATCCCATCCCTCTGGATTGTCCCAGTGCACTGGCTTTGAGGGCCCTGTTTCATGCATTGAACTTGGACTGGTCATCTAGCTTACATACAGTAGTATACATGTTTCAATGCTATTCTCTCAAATCATCCCACCCTCGCCTTCTACAGAGTCCAAAAGTCTGTTCTATATATCTGTGTCTCTTTTGCTGTCTTGCATGTAGGGTCGTTGTTACCATTCTAAATTCCATATATATGCATTAATATACTCTGTTGGTGTTTTTCAAGAAACAGTATTTTTAACATGTTTAAAGGTACTTTAAAATTTTTCATGCTCTACTTGTATTTGTATAATTCTTTTAATTGTTGCTAATATATGGTGATCATTGAGTACACATGTGGTACAAAAATTTCCTAGTCAATGAACCATCATCTTCTTTAGAAATACCACCTGATTCAGTGGAATGGTCCCCATCCACCAGGTCTGTAGCACAGGACCCTAACCTCCAGCCATTGCTGCTTATACCAGGAAGAACCATCTGACCAGTGGACCATCTGAGCCAGCTGGACTGGTCAGATTAAACTAATTTTGAAATTTGGATAGAGAAATTCTAATTTGGTCTGGTCTAATATGGGAAAGTTTGAGGGCAGGAGGAGAAGGGGATGACAGAGGATGAGATGATTGGATGGCATCACTAACTCAATGGACATGGGTTTGGGTGGACTCCGGGAGTTGGTGATGGACAGGGAGGCCTGGTGTCCTGCAGTTCATGGGGTCGCAAAGAGTCGGACACGACTGAGCAACTGAACTGAACTGAACTGAGTAAGAAAAAGGTTTGTAAACAACTTAACACTCTGCAATGACCATCTCTGCCATGCAGACCAAGTCCCAGTTCTCCCCAAGTCCTCACTGTATTTTACTAATAGTTTCCATAAAATTGTTCTAATTCCTTATGCACAAAAATACAGCTGTTATTAATTTTTCTTTGTCTTTGGGAGGATGAAAAAGTGGATCATAAGTACATAGACTTGTAGTTGAGAGTAAAAATTTGAACTGCACACATCAGAGCATCCTAATCTTGAAAAATGAGAAATGACTAATGTTCCCTTTATCTTAGAGTGTTCCCCTAACATTTTCCTTTATTTAATTGCTTTGGAATTTTCTATTTGGAACCTAAACTTATAGTTAATATTCAATGGCTCTTGCAATGAAAATTTATTTCAACAACAGAAAGTTGCAGCCAGTGTAGTAAAAACTGCAAAATATATTAATATTTTCTTTTTGTTCACCAACTTTATTTTTTTTATTTTTTATAGCCCTGTTGAAATATAATTGACATTTAACATTGATTAATAATTTTAAAAAGCGCAAAACATCAATTGAAGCAGAGCATCAATATTAACATATTATATAGCATTCCTGATCATTGAGCAATCTGTCTTTTTGCTTGACCATTTCTGATAGAGGAGGGATTGCCTTACAAGGCAGTTTATTCCATTTTCAGACAGCTTTAATTAGCAACAGGTTCTTTGACATTTCCTCTTGCTGAATTTTGCTCTGATGTCTAGAACAACACCTTTTCAGCCTGTTTTGCTCTCAAGATCTAATAGAATTAATATACCGATTGTTGTCTTAAACACCTTTTCAGATGTTAGAAGCCAACTGTGGGTACCTGCCAAGTCCTTCCTCTTCTGGTCTATACATTCCATTCTACTACTCACAGCAGAGCATTTCTGGACTTTTCACTCTCCTCTCTATATAGCCTTCTATCTATACTTACATATCCATAAATATGGTTTTGCTTTAATTTTTTTTACCAGTTTTTGGAGGAATTCTGAAACAAAGTGAAAATTCTACACACGTTTACAAGTTAATATATAAAACCTCAGATTTATCTTTTAATAACGTTGGTGTTACTTTGAAATGGAAAAGTCAATACATTTTTCAAATGGTTAAGGGAAATGTATAAGATTTTGCTAAATTCTCTAGTATCTATCTTAAATCCACACCACAAATATGTATCTCCATTTCCATACACATTTCATCATGCATTCAATCGCTGCACTCATTTCACACACAAAAATGGATAAGTCTCTAAATTGGCGAGAGCTATTTGAAAATATTATCCTTCATGTTTATTCTCCTGGCAGGGAGGAATAATATACTGGATCATCTCTTTATTAGAAAACAAGAACATCTAGATGACATTTCAGTCCCCCTTAAATTATTTCCCTAACCACAGTTATTCATTAAGAATGGTCAGGATGAGGTAGTTTGTGTAGCCTGTTTTTTTCCTCCAACGGGGAGATGAACAAATCAATATATCTATGTGACAGACTGTTGTCTTAACAATTGCCTTTAAAAAAAAAATGAATGATGCCAATGTCAGTTCTCATACTAAAACATCCAAGGGCTTTGATTTATAGAAACCACACTAGTTTTAATGAGGTCATGTTGTAGAATAATGCTCTACAATTCAAAGAACAATTATATTGTCCCGTAACACTTTTGATCCTAGAGAACTAAATAAAGGGTCCATTGTTAAATCTCTTTCAAAACCAGGAGGTGAAAAACTTTTAAAGATGTGGCACTGTTTTCATTTATTTATTTTTGTTACAAATATTATTTTTCTCATTGTCAGCCTAGATGGTGAACACTTTGAAGATAGGTTAGACATTGTTTCTCTTTCTAGTAACTGGCACTGTCCATGGTACAGGACAAGTACACAATCAATTTTCTGTGACAGGTGAATGGACAAATAAGTACTAGGTTGTTGTCTTTGATGGTAAGAGTAGATAATGCCCTGGATGTTATAGAGGTTGGTGGATGTGAGACTGAGAGTTAAGGTGCCACACAGAAACATTTCCTGTGAGAGTCAATCCAATGTCTGGCATCTATTAAAAAACAAATGCTGTGGAAATTGTCACCAGTAAAAGTTTACTGGGGTTATTAAAAAGTCTGCTGAAATCAAGTGTTTGCTGTCTTTAAAAGAATAAAAAATCAGTAGGGTAGAACCAGCACAGAGCAAAAAGACCATTATGGGTGGGGAGAGTATGCTATAGACAAAAGTCATAGATTCTAATATTTGCTAACAGTAAACTGTGGAAAATTCTGAAAGAGATGGGAATACAGACCACCTGACCTGCCTCTTGAGAAATCTATATGCAGGTCAGGAAGCAACAGTTGGAACTGGACATGGAACAACAAACTGGTTCCAAATAGGAAAAGGAGTACGTCAAGGCTGTATATTGTCACCCTGCTTATTTAACTTCTATGCAGAATACATCATCAGAAATGCAGGGCTGGAAGAAGCACAAGCTGGACTCGATTGTTGGGAGAAATATCAATAACCTCAGATATGCAGATGACACTACCCTGATGGCAGAAAGTGAAGAGGAACTAAAAATCCTCTTGATGAAAGTGAAAGAGGAGGGAGGCGGTCCTAAGATGGTGGAGGAATAGAACGAGACCACTTTCTCCCCCACAAATTCATCAAAAGAACATTTAAATGCTAAGTAAATTACACAAAACAACTTCTGAATGCTGGCAGAGGACATCAGGCACCCAGAAAAGCAGCCCATTGTCTTCGAAAGGAGGTAGGAAAAAATATAAAAGACAAGAAAAGAGATAAAAGAGGTAGGGATGGAGCTCCGTCCCAGGAAGGGAGTCTTAAAAAGAGAGAAGTTTCCAAACACCAAGAAACACTCTCACTGCTGAGTCTGTGATGAGCCTTGGAAGCACAGAGGGCAACATAACAGGGAAGAAAAATAAATAATTAAAACCCACAGATTATGAACCAAACAGTAACTCTCCCAGCAGAGAAGCAGCGCAGATGCCTGCACAAGCCACTAGCAATCGGAGGCTGAGCAGGGAGGCACGGGCTGCATTGCTTAGGTTAAGGATCTCCCCCGAGGGCAATCTGAGCAAACTAACTTGGGCTAGAAAACCAAACTGTGGGATAGCTACTGCCGGGAGCCAGTGTGAGGAATCCCGCCCATGACAAGGTCATGAGGAAGGAAGCTGACATACGCAAGGCGTGCTCAGACTTCAGGGACCCCTCTGGAAATTCCTAAGCATGTACCCCAACAAAAATCTGCCGGCTTTTGTGCTCTGCTTTTCCACTCTTCTGACATTTTCTGGAAAAAGTCAATTCAGGGCTTTAGTCTTCTGCATTTGAAAGAGTGTTTCAATCCAAAAAACCCTCTGATGGCTTTCTAGCCTGCCTGCAGGACTCGTACAGCTGTGCATGTGATTGTTTGAGGCCTCCTGACTGCAGGAGGCACAGGAAGCTTAAAACATCCTAGGAATGTAGGAGCTTCCGAGGAGTCAAAATCTTTAGAATAGGACTGATTAAAAGTTTCATTTGTTGAGTCAATGCATGCTGCCAAATTTTCATATCCTTTATTTTTAGATATAGTTGGTATATAGAAAAACAAGTAGTAGACCTGGTATTAGCAACACTAGATCTTTGAGTTAAGTACCTTCTTTGTTATAACCCACTGCACCTTTGTTCTATAGAGATGTAACTTTAATGCTTTAAGGAGATGCAGATTAAAGAAAAACACTTCAGGGGAAACAAAATTAACATTCATTAAGGAAGAGAGCCAAAAAGTGTTAACAAGCCTCTTGGCCAGAAGATAATGTAAATCACCTGAGACCTTTTGTATACAAAATGATATACAGAAAGAGTCTGGGCTGCGAACGCTACATAATTTTGTGTTACCCATTGATCTCCATGTTTTATCAAAAGTATAAAAGGCCTTCTGAACAATAAAGGATGGGGCCAGCTTCTCAGACCAGTTTCTCGGACCAGCTTCTCGGACCAGTTTCTCGAACTAGTCTCTCGGCCTGGTTTCTTGGGACTCTGGCTCCCCCCGTGTCTTTCTCTCTCTTTCTTCTTCTCTCCCTTTCCCTCTCTCTGCTCTTTACTTTAACTTCAGGCTGAATCTCCACCTGGGGCACGGAGGCTCGCCAGGTCTACTTACTTGCCCTGGCTGTTAAGACCCGCACGAAAGGGAGCTTTAGGCGAGGCACTCTTAGATATTCAAGCGGGTGCCGGTGGCCCAACGTAGATGGTGCAAATTCCTTGTCTGGAATTTTATTGGCCTTCCGCGTAAACCAAGCTATTCAGCCTGCTTCCTCCACTTAATATTCCTACTATGCTACAGTTTCTTAATCTAATCTTATATTAATAAATAAACAAGTCTTTCCACGCCAACGCCGTCCACCCTTCGAATTCCCTGGATCCACCGGGGCTGGACCCCAGCAAGCTACCACATGAAAAGCCCTAAGACACCAGCAGGCCTGCACACAGAACAAAGGACTGAATAGAACTAGCCAGCTGCAGACCATCTCCCTCCTGTGACAAGCAGCCAGAGACAGAAGGGGGCAATCACAGCCCCAGAGAGACATTACCTACCAAACTGCAAGCAGGCTTCTTTGCTAACTAAGACTTCCTGGGGCTCTGGACAGTCAACATCAACTTGAGAAGGTGTGCTGATTGTACACCCAGAAAACCAAGCGGCAGGGACAAGGGAGGCGTTAAGTTGCAGCAACCGGGCTCTCCAAACACCTCATCACCTGAGCTGCTCGGACCTGGGAAGGGCACAAAACGGAGGTCCAACCAAGTCTGCACCTCTGAGGACTACCTGAGTGCCTGAACCTGAGCAGTTTAGACCTGGGAGGAGCATGCAGCCCAGGGTCAGCCTGGGACAGTTCCTGGCAGAGCAACCTAGAGCCTGAGCAGTGTGGGCAGGGAGGGCACACGCACCGAGAGTGGGGACAGGCCCAGTGCAGCTGAGGCACTGCGAGCACATGCCAGTGTTATTTGTTTGGAGCATCGCTCCCCACAAGTGAGACTTTAAAAAGTGTCCACCACTGCCCCCTTTGTGTCAGGGCAGAAATCAGATACTGAAGAGACCAGCAAACAGAAGAAGCTAAAACAGAGGGAACCGCCTTGGCAGTGACAGGTGCAATAGAGTAAAATCCTTTCGTTAGTACCGACTACATAGGAAGGGGCCTATAGATCTTGAGAAATATAAGCCGGACCAAGGAACTATCCAAAAATGAACTGACCCCACAATACCCACAATAACACCAGAGAAAGTCCTAGATATATATTTACTACTTTTGCAATCATTCTTTTTTTTTAAATTTTTTTAAAATTTTAAGTCTTCTATTACTCCTTTAATTTCGCTTTTATAATCCCGTACTACTTTGCAAAAACAAGACCCTAATTTTTAAAAGCAAACTTCATATACATATATATATATTATAATTTTGTGACTTTTTTCCTCTTTCTTTTTTTTCTTCTCTTCTTTAATATTGTATTTTTTAAAATTCCAAACTCTACTCTAGATTTTCAACTTTTTGGCATTTGTTATCAATTTTGTACCTTTAAGAACCCAATCTTCAGTACCCATTTTTACTTGGGAGCGAGATTACTGGCTTGACTGCTCTCTCCCCCTTTGGACTCTCCTTTTTCTCCACCAGGTTGCCTCTGTCTCCTCCCTAACCCCTCTCTTCTCTACCCAACTCTGTGAATCTCTGTGTGTTCCAAATGGTGGAGAACACTTAGGGAACTGATTACTGGCTGAATCTGTCTCTTTCTTTTTGATTACTCCCTTTTATCCTGCTGGCCACCTCTGTCTCTTTCCCCCCTCTTCTCTTCCCTGTATAATTCCGTGAACATCTCTGAGCAGCCCAGTTGTGGAGTGCACATAAGGAAGTGATTACTGGCTAGCTTGCTCTCTCCTCTATTGATTCCACCTCATCTCATTCGGGTCACCTCCTTCTTCTCTACTCCATGTAACTCTGTGAACCTCTCTGGGTGTCCCTCACTGTGGAGAAACTTTTCATCTTTAACTTAGATGTAGGAAGCTTAAGTCCAAACCCTGAGAACACCAGAGAACTCCTGACTTCAGGGAACATTAATTGACAGGAGCACCTACACTGAAATCAAGCACCATCCAAGGGCCAACAAATTCCAAAGCAAGACATACCATGCAAATTCTCCAGCAACACAGGAACACAGCCCTGAGCTTCAATATACAGGCTGCCCAAAGTTACTCCAAAACCACTGACAACTCATAACTCATCACTGGACACTTCATTGCACTCCAGAGAGAAAAATCCAGCTCCACCCACCGGAACACCGATACAAGCTTCCCTAACCAGGAAACCTTGACAAGCCACCTATACAACCCCACCCACAGCAAGGAAACTCCACAATAAAGAGAACTCCACAAACTGCCAGAATACAGAAAGGCCACCCCAAACACAGCAACATAAACACGATGAACAGACAGAGGAATACCCAGCAGGTAAAGGAATAGGATAAATGCCCACCAAACCAAACAAAAGAGGAAGAGATAGGGAATCTACCTGATAAAGAATTCTGAATAATGAAAGTGGAAATATTCCAAAATCTTGAAATCAAAATGGAATCACAGATAAATAACCTGGAAACAAGGATTGAGAAGATGCAAGAAAGGTTTAACAAGGACCTAGAAGAAATAAAAAAATTGTCAATACATAATGAATAATGCAATAAATGAGATCAAAAACACTCTGGAGGCAACAAATAGTAGAATAACAGAGGCAGAAGATAGGATTAGTGAGGTAGAAGATAGAATGGTAGAAATAAATGAATCAGAGAGGAAACAAGAAAAACGAATTAAAAGAAACAAGGACAATCTCAGAGACCTCCAGGACAATATGAAACGCTCCAACATTCGAATTATAGGAGTCCCAGAAGAAGAAGACAGAAAGAAAGATCATGAGAAAATCCTTGAGGAGATAATAGTTGAAAACTTCCCTAAAATGGGGAAGGAAATAATCACCAAGTCCAAGAAATCCAGAGAGTCCCAAACAGGATAAACCCAAGGTGAAACACCCCAAGGCACATATTAATCAAATTAACAAAGATCAAACACAAAGAACAAATATTAAAAGCAGCAAGGGAAAAACAGCAAATAAATACACAAGGGGATTCCCAAAAGGATAACAGCTGATCTTTCAATAGAAACTCTTCAGGCCAGGAGGGAATGGCAAGACATACTTAACGTGATGAGAGAAAATAACCTACAGCCCAGATTACTGTACCCAGCAAGGATCTCATTCAAATATGAAGGAGAAATCAAAAGCTTTACAGACAAGCAAAAGCTGAGAGAATTCAGCACCACCAAACCAGCTCTCCAACAAATTTTAAAAGATATTCTCTATACAGGAAACACAAAAAGGGTGTATAAACTCGAACCCAAAACAATAAAATAAATGGCAACGGGATCACACTTATCAATAATTACCTTAAACATAAATGGGTAGAATGCCCCAACCAAAAGACAAAGACTGGCTAAATGGATACAAAAACAAGAGTCCTATATATGTTGTCTACAAGAGACTCACCTCAAAGCAGGGAACACATACAGACTGAAAGTGAAGGGCTGGGAAAAGATATTCCATGCAAATAGAGACCAAAAGAAAGCAGGAGTAGCAATACTCATATCAGATAAAATAGACTTTAAAACAAAGGCTGTGAAAAGAGACAAAGAAGGACACTACATAATGATCAAAGGATCAATCCAAGAAGAAGACATAACACTTATAAATATATATGAACCCTACATAGGAGCACCGCAATATGTAAGACAAATGCTAACCAGTATGAAAGGGGAAATTAACAATTACATGATAATAGTGGGAGATTTAATACCCCACTCACACCTATGGATAGATCAACTAAACAGAAAATTAACAAGGAAACACAAACTTTAAATGATACTATAGACCACTTGGACCTAATTGATATCTATAGGACATTTTGCCCCAAAACAATGAATTTCATCTTTTTTCTCAAGCACACACGGAACCTTCTCCAGATAGATCACATCTTGGCCCATAAATCTAGCCTTGGTAAATTCAAAAAAATTGAAATCATTCCAAGCATCTTTTCTGACCACAATGCAGTAAGATTAAATCTCAATTACAAGAGAAAAACTATTAAAATTTCCAACATATTGACGCTGAACAACACGCTGATGAATAACCAACAAATCACAGAAGATATTAAAAAATATATCAAAATATGCATAGAAATGAATGAAAATGAAAACACAACAATCCAAAATCTGTGGGACACTTTAAAATAGTGCTAAGGGAAAGTTCATAGCAATACAGGCATACCTCAAGAAACAAGAAAAAAGTCAAGTAAATAACCTAACTCTACACCTAAAGCAACTAGAAAAGGAAGAAATGAAGAACCCCAGGGTTAGTAGAAGGAAAGAAATCTTAAAAATTAGGGCAGAAATAAATGCAAAAGAAGCAAAAGAGACCATAGCAAAAATCAACAAAGCTAAAAGCTGGTTCTTTGAGAGGATAAATAAAATTGACAAAACATTAGCCAGACTCATCAAGAAACAAAGGGAGAAAAATCAAATCAATGAAACTAGAAATGAAAATGGAGAGATCACAACAGACAACACAGAAATACAAAGGATCATAAGAGACTACTATCAGCAATTATATTGCCAATAAAAAGGACAACATGGAAGAAATGGACAAATTCTTAGATAAGTACAACTCTCCAAAACTGAACCAGGAAGAAACAGAAAATCTGAACAGACCCAACACAAGCACGGAAATTGAAACTGTAATCAGAAATCTTCCAGCAAACAAAAGCCCGGGTCCAGACGGCTTCACAGCTGAATTCTACCAAAATTTTAGAGAAGAGCTAACACCTAGCCTACTCAAACTCTTCCAGAAAACTGCAGAAGAAGGTAAACTTCCAAACTCATTCTATGAGGCCACCATCACCCTAATACCAAAACCTGACAAAGATACCAAAAAAAAAAAAAAACACTACAGGCCAATATCACTGATGAACATAGATGTAAAAATCCTTAACAAAATTCTAGCAATCAGAATCCAACAACATATTAAAAGATCATACACCATGACCAAGTGGGCTTTATCCCAGGGATGCAAGGATTCTTCAGTATCCACAAATCAATCAATGTAATATACCACATAAATGAATTGAAAAATAAAGGACATATGTTTATCTCAATAGATGCAGAGAAAGCCTTTGACAAAATTCAATATCCATTTATGATAAAAACTCTCCAGAAAGCAGGAATAGAAGGAACATACCTCAACATAATAAAAGCTATATATGACAAACCCACAGCAAACATTATCCTCAATGGTGAAAAATTGAAAGCATTTCCCCTAAAATCAAGAACAAGACAAGGGTGCCCATTTTCACCACTACTATTCCACATAGTTTTGGCCACAGCAATCAGAACAGAAAAAGAAATAAAAGGAATCCAAATTGGAAAAGAAGTAAAACTTTCACTGTCTGCAGATGACATGATCCTCTACATAGAAAACCCTAAAGACTCGACCAGAAAATTGCTAGAGCTAATCAATGAATATAGTAAAGTTGAAGGATATAAAATCAACACACAGAAATCCCTTGCATTGCTATACACTAATAATGAGAAAATAGAAAGACAAATTAAGGAAACAATTCCATTCACCATTGCAACGAAAAGAATAAAATACTTAGGAATAAATCTATCTAAAGAAACAAAAGACCTATATATAGAAAACTATAAAACAGTGGTGAAAGAAATCAAAGAGGACACTCATAGATGGAGTAATATACCATGTTCATGGATCAGAGGAATCAATATAGTGAAAATGAGTATACAACCCAAAGCAATCTATAGATTCAATGCAATCCCTATCAGGTTCCAATGGTATTTTTCACAGAGCTAGAACAAATAATTTCACAATTTGTATGGAAATACAAAAAACCTTGCATAGCCAAAGCAATCTTAAGAAAGAAGAGTGGAACTGGAAGAATCAACCTGCCTGACTTCATGATGTACTACAAAGTCACAGTCATCAAAACAGTATGGTAGTGGCAAAAAGACAGAGATATAGATCAATGGAACAAAACAGAAAGCCCAGAGAAATCCACGCACCTATGGACACCTTATATTTGACAAAGGAGGCAAGAATATACAATGGAGAAAAGACAATTTCTTTAACAAGTGGTGCTGGAACAACTGGTCAACCACTTGTAAAAGAATGAAACTAGAACACTTTCTAACACCATACACAAAAATAAACTCAAAATGGAATAAAGATCTAAATGTAAGACCAGAAACTATAAAACTCCTAGAGGAGAACATAGGTAGAACACTCTCTGACATAAATCACAGCAGGATCCTCTATGACCCACCTCCCAAAATATTGGAAATAAAAGCAAAAATAAACAAATGGGACCTAATTAACCTTAAAAGCTTCTGCGCAACAAAGGATACTATAAGCAAGGGGAAAAGACAACATTCAGAATGGAAGAAAATAATAGCAAATGAAGCAACTGACAAATAACTAATCTCAAAAATAAACAAGCAACTCCTGCAGCTCAATTGCAGAAAAATAAATGGCCCAATCAAAAAATGGGCCAAAGAACTAAATAGACATTTCTCCAAAGAAGACATGCAGATGGCTAACAAACACATGAAAAGATGCTCAACATCACTCATTATCAGAGAAATGCAAATCAAAACCACACTGAGGTACCATTTCAAGCCAGTCAGAATGGCTGCAACCCAAAAGTCTACAAGCAATAAATGCTGGAGAGGGTGTGGAGAAAAGGGAAACCTCTTACACTGTTGGTGGGAATGCAAACTAATATGCCACTATGGAGAACAGTGTGGAGATTCCTTGAAAAACTGGAAATAGAACTGCCGTATGACCCAGCAATCCCACTGCTGGGCATATATACCGAGGAAATCAGAATTGAAAGAGACATGTGTACCTCAATGTTCATCGCAGCACTGTTTATAATAGCCAGGACATGGAGGCAACCTAGATGTCCATCAGCAGATGAATGGATAAGAAAGCTGTGGTACATATACACAATGGAGTATTACTCAGCCATTAAAAAGAATATATTGGCATCAGTTCTAATGAGGTGGATGAAACTGGAGCCTATTATACAGAGTGAAGTAAGCCAAAAAGAAAAAAACACCAATAACGCATATATATATGGAATTTAGAAAGACGGTAACAATAACCCTGTATGCAAGACAGCAAAAGAGACACAGATGTATAGAACAGTCTTTTGGACTCTGTGGGAGAGGGAGAGGGTGGGATGATTTGGGAGAATGGCATTGAAACATGTATAATATCTTATATGAAATGAATCATTAGTCCAGGTTTCATGCATGATACTGGATACTTGGGGCTGGTGCACTGGGATGACCCAGAGGGATGGTAAAGGGTGGGAGGAGGGAGGGGGGTTCAGAATGGGGAACATGTGTATACCTGTGGCAGATTCATGTTGATGTATGGCGAAACCAATACAATATTGCAAAGTAATTAACCTCCAATTAAAATAAATTTATATTAAATAAAAAGAAAGTGAAAGAGGAGAGTGAAAAAGTTGGCTTAAAGCTCAACATTCAGAAAATGAAGATCATGACATCTGGTCCCATCACTTCATGGGAAATAGATGGGGAAACAGTGGAAACAGTATCAGACTTTATTTTGGGGGGATCCAAAATCACTGCAGATGTTGATTGCAGCCATGAAATTAAAAAAACACTTACTCCTTGGAAGGAAAGTTATGACCAACCTAGATAGCATATTCAAAACAACAGACATTACTTTGCCAACAAAGGTCTATCTAGTCAAGGCTATGGTTTTTCCAGTAGTCATGTACGGATGTGAGAGTTGGACTGTAAAGAAAGCTGAGTGCTGAAGAATTGATGCTTTTGAACTGTGGTGTTGGAGAAGTCTTGAGAGTCCCTTGGACTGTAAGGAGATCCAACCAGTCCATTCTGAAGGAGATCAGTCCTGGGTTTTCTTTGGAAGGAATGATGCTAAAGCTGAAACTCCAGTACTTTGGCCACCTCATGGGAAGAGTTGACTCATTGGAAAAGACTCTGATGCTGGGAGGGATTGGGGGCAGGAGGAGAAGGGGACGCCAGAGGATGAGATGCTTGGATGGCATCACCAACTCGATGGACATGAGTTTGAGTGAACTCCGGGAGTTGGTGATGGACAGGGAGGCCTGCTGTACTGCGATCCATGGGGTCACAAAAAGTCGGACATGATTGAGCGACTTTACTGAACTGAACTGAACTCTTTGTCCACATGGTGCAATAGTTGCTCAGTTAAATCAATTCTAGAAAATATTGTGAGCTTTAGTTCAAATAGAACATAACAAATAAGGAAAAATAGTAATCAAATCCACAGGGGAAGAAATGTAAAGTCTGGGAATTAAAAAGTCCTGATTCTGATCCTGTATCTTGTATTGTATAATTGCTGAAGTATTACTTTTCCTACCATTTGCCTTTATTTCCTCATCTCTAATGGGCTAAATGGGATTAGTTGATTTTCACACATTGTTCATTCAGAAATGCTCTGATTTTATATTGACAATTGGCTGTACATGGTTAAATAATCAATTAAATCATTCCTGAATGAAGGTGCAGCCTAAAAGAGAGAGCCCCCTGGAAAGCCCAAAGAGAGAGAACAGGACAGCCAAAAATCCAGTACTAAAGAAAACACAAAAATATGACCCTGCATTTCATTAAGCAACATTCTAAGAGAGTCAAAAATGTCTTAATGTGAGTAGACTTAAGATGAAGTTTGGGGCTTGCTTATAGCTCAGTTGGTACAGAATCCACCTGCAATGCAGGAAACCCCAGTTTGACTCCTGGATCTGGAAGATGTGCTGGAGAAGTGTTAGGCTACCCACTCCAGTATTCTTGGGCTTCCTTGGTGACTCAGCCAGTAAAGAATCTGCCTGCAATGCGAGAGACCTGGGTTTGATCCCTAGGTTCAGAAGATCCCCTGGAGAAGAGAAAGGCTTCCCACTCCAGTATTCTGGCCTAGAGAATTCCATGAACTCTATAGTCCATGAGTTCGCAAAGAGTCAGACACCACTGAGTGACTTTCACGTTCAAGATGAAGCTTGCTTGCCTCCACACTTTCTTCTTGTCTATATACATAGTTCAATATAATTTTCCAAAGAGCAGTAAAGGTTGGATACGGCTCTGGATTTTTTTTTAATTTATTTTATTTATTTATTTGGTTGCACTAAATCTTAGTTGTGGTACCCGGGATCTTTAGTTGCAGCAGGAAGCTTCTAGTTGCGGCCTGTGGGATCTAATTTCCCAACCAGGGATTAAACCTGGGCCCCCTGCAATGGGAACACAGAATCTTAGCCACTGGACCACCAGGGAAGTCCTAGATTTTTATTTTATATATTGAGCAATTGAAAAATATAATAGTAACTTTTGATTTCCTATGTTAGAGATTAATAAAAAGAATTGAAATTAAACAAAAAACAAACACATTTTTATTTTTCTAATTATTCTAAATAAATTTAGATATTTTCTCCTATTCTGAATTGAGTTTTATTTTTTATTTTCTATTAATTTGATTTTTTCAGTTTTGTAAATATGGCATCTAATAAAGCTGATATTTAGCATAAGCTATTAACTTTTCCCTTCCAAATATTTTAACTAATCATGATTGTTCAGTAGCAATTGACTGTTCTTCCCTATTGAATGGATTGATCTAAGTCTGATTCTGGATAAAGCTTCCAGTAGATTTCTAGTCAAGTCCAAACTTTCCTGTGCTACATTTTATTTAACATAGTTACTAGGATTTTAAGAGAGATTTTTGTTAACCATTGCAGGTCTAATTATACCCACTAAAGTATCTTAATTAATCATGCAATTAGAGAATAAATAAGCACTGTGTTCTACCTTCAGAAGATGCAATTATTCAGGGAATCTTGAAGTTATTTCATAAAAGGTAGCATAGAGGACTTCTAGGTGAAAATAGTTAAATGATACTGCATCACAGAAAGTTCCTCATTAAAAAATAAAGTAATAAAAATAATTATTATAAATACCTATGGAAAAGCATTGTCAACTTAACACAGAATGTCTACAACCTTAGCCATACATAATAAAAGCCATTTTCCAAATAAAGAAACTGAAGATTTATAGTTCAATGTGGGAGGGCATAGCTTCCAACATGCCATATCTCACCACTCCCGATTTCCTGATTAGCTGGCAACATTCTAAAACTTCTCTTCAACGTTTCAAAACTTGGAGGAAAGATTACTGGTAAGGTATCCTTATCAATTCACTTCAATGACTAGGACATATTGAAAATAGCTTCTGGAAAGAAACAGGCAAATGAGAAAAGAGAACAGCAGACTGATAGGAAAACAAATCTCGGGAACTGTGCCTTGAACTGAGTATATGATTGGAACATCAACTAGCTCACTGAGAATACAGTATACCTCACAACGATGTAGAACAAATTCTGTACTAAATATTGTTATTTAATCGCTAAGTCATGTTTGACTCTTATCACTTCATGGACTATAGCCTGATAGGTTCTTCTGTCCATGGGATTTCCCAGGCAAGAATCCTGGAGTGGGTTGCCATTTCTTTCTCCAGGGGATCTTCCCAACCCAGGGATTGAACCCATGTCTCCTACATTGGCAGGCAGATTCTTTATCACTGAGCCACCAGGGAATAGTACACAACACAAATCAAAAGGAGTGAAAAGCCCAGGGATCATACGAAGAAGCATAGCAATTTTGATTCAGCTGTATTTCTCTCTCCTCATGGCCTCATTGTATAGAAAGATAGGTAAAACACCAAAATTCATCCCTCAAACTGGAACTTAAATAGACAATACAGGCCCAGAAACTGCAGGAAAGGAATCAAAAAGTCTAACCTTAATACTACATGAGAATCCAGCTGAAATCCTAAATGGAATCACCTATCAATAAACAAGGTGAAAAGAAATCACAAGGCAGCTCTGTCAAGAACCATACTAGGAATTCCTCCAAAAAAGTGGACCTAGCATGTGGAAAACAACCTTCACTCTACATGCAAGCAGTATAAGGAATGGGAGAAAATTTCCCACAAGCATTTCACATTTTAGAACAATTTAATAAGAACACGAATTCAGTAAGAGAACAGTTCAAATATTAGATCAGAGTAGACATGGGTGAAATAACAGTACTGTCATAGAAGAAAAGCTTGAGATAACTTAGTGACTGCAGATGACAAACAGGAAGTGATCAGACTGCTAAGAAAGGAGCCAATGGATGTGGAGGGCAGAGAAAATAATCAAAATTATATAGAAATATATTACAAAGAGTTAAATATGAGAGAAAATAGCCAGTTTAACAGAATAAAAAAGGAAGTTCAGAAATTGACCCAAATACAAGTAAGGATTGCTGATATTGCAATAGGCTGATATTATAAACTTAAATGGGAGAAGGAATTATTACATAATATATGGC
Organism: Capra hircus; assembly: GCF_001704415.2. Classification (NCBI taxonomy): domain Eukaryota; kingdom Metazoa; phylum Chordata; class Mammalia; order Artiodactyla; family Bovidae; genus Capra; species Capra hircus. The sequence continues at coordinate 4,596,948 of NW_017189517.1, forward strand.
TCTGGACTCAATGATTAGCTGTTTGCAAAAAATACAAATGTGGATCTCTGTTACATTTTTTATTTCTAATACATTCTAGATTATGAAAACCTTTAAAAAGTGAAACCAAAAAACATTAGTCAAGAGATCATTGTCATAACTGTTCCTATAAATGAACAGTAAACTGGAAATTAAAATTAAGGGGAAAAAGACACATACTTCAAAGAAAGTTATCTGAAATAAGAAAATCATTCATTCAACAAGCATTCAATAAATATTTATTGATTATCTACAATATGCCAGACCTTGTTTTAGAGACTGAGAAATCAAATTTATGACTAGGTCAACACCTACTGAGCTGGGGAGTTCCTCTTTCAATGTCATGTCTTTTTGCCTTTTGATACTGTACATGAGGTTCTCAAGGCAAGAATATTGAAGTGATTTGCCTTTCCCTTTTCCAGTGGACCATGTTTTGCTAGAACTCTCCACCATGATATGTCTGTCTTGAGTGGCTCTAAACAGCATCTAGTCAAAGCTATGGTTTTTCCAGTGGTCATGTATGGATGTGATAGTTGCACTGTGAAGAAAGCTGAGCACCAAAGAATTGATGCTTTTGAACTGTGGTGTTAGAGAAGACTCTTGAGAGTCCCTTGGACTGCAAGGAGATCCAACCAGTCCATTCTGAAGGAAATCAGCCCTGGGATTTCTTTGGAGGGAATGATGCTGAAGCTGAAGCTCCAGTACTTTGGCCACCTCATGCGAAGAGCTGACTCATTGGAAAAGACTCTGATGCTGGGAGGGATTGGGGGCAGGAGGAGAAGGAGATCACAGAGGATGAGATGGCTGGATGGCATCAGTGACTCGATGGACGCGAGTCTGAGTGAACTGCGGGAGTTGGTGATGGACAGGGAGGCCTGGTGTGTTGTGATTCATAGAGGTGCAAAGAGTTGGACACGACTAAGCGACTGAACTGAACTGAACTGAAACAGCATGGTTCATAGTTTCACTGAGTAACACAAGGCTGTGATTCATGTAATCATTTTGGTTAGTTTTCTGTGATTGTGGTTTTCATTCTGACTGTCCTCTGATGGATGAGGACAAGAGCTTTGTGCAAACTTTATGATGGTGAAGTAGAGAGACATGCGCTCTTCTCCTGTAAGGGTTTGGGCGTTTCCAGCAGAGGCATGGGTCAACAGTGTACTTGCAGTCACTGAAAGGCATAGCATGCTGGCATAAGTCCAATATGCTACTGGAGAATAGCAGAGAAATAGCTCCAGAAAGAATGAAGAGGCTGAGTCAAAGCAGAAATGACACCCAGCTGTGGATGTGTCTGGTGTTGAAAATAATTCCAGTGTTGCAAAGAACATTATTGCATTGCATAGGAACCTGGAATGTTAGGTCCAGGAATCAAGGTAAACTGGAAGTGGTAAAATAGGAAACAGCAAAAGTGAACATCGACTCTTTTGAAAGCAATCAACTAAAATGGACCGGAATGGGAAAATTTAATTCAAATGACAATTGTATCTACTACTGAGGGCAAGAATTCCTTAGAAGAAATGGAGTACTTCTCATAGTCAACAAAAGTCTGAAATGCAGTACTTGGATGCAATCTCAAAAATGATGGAATGATCTCAGTTCATTTCCAAGGCAAATCATTCAGCGTCACAGTAATCCACGTCTATATTCCAACAGAAGAAGATGAAGTTGAACAGTTCTATAAAGACCTACAAGACCTTTGAGAACTAGAATAAAAAAAAATGTCCTTTTCATCATAGGAGGCTGGAATGCAAAAATAGGAAGTCAAGAGGTACCTGGAGTAATGGGCAAGTTAGGTCTTGGAATACAAAAAGAAGCAGGGCAAAGGCTAACATAGTTTTACCAAGAGAATGCACTGGTCATAGCAAATACCCTCTTCCAATAACACAAAAGATGACTCACATAACCAGATGGTCAATAACAATATCAGATTGATTATTTTATTTTATACAGTCAAAGATGGAAGAAACTCTATATAGTCAGCAAAAACAAGACCAGGAGTTGATTACGGCTATTGCAAAATTCAGACTTAAATTGAAGAAAGTAGGGAAAACCACTAGACCATTCAGTATGACCTAAATCAAATCCCTTTTGATTATACAGTGGAAGTAACAAATAAATTCAAAGGATTAAATCTGACAGAGTGTCTGAAGAACTATGGATGGAGGTTTATAACATTATACAGGAGGCAGTGACCAAAACCATCACCAAGAAAAAGAAATGGAACAGGCAAAATGATTGTCTGAGGAGGCCTTACAAATAGCTGAGAAAAGAAAAGAAGTGAAAGGCAAAGAAGAAAAGGAAAAATATACTCATCTGAATATAGAGGTCCAAAGAATAGCAAGGAGAGATAAGAAAGCCTTCATAAGTGTATAATGCAAAGAATTATAGGAAAGCAATAGAATAGGGAGAGCTAGAGATCTCCTCAAGAAAATTGGAGATTACAAGGGAACATTTCATGCCAAGATGAGCACAAGAAAGGAAAGAAATGGTATGGACCTAACAGAAGCAAAGGAGATTAAGAAGAGGTGGCATGAATACACAGAAGGACTGTAAAAAAGGTTCTTAATGACCTGGATAACCATGATGTTGTGATCACTCACCTAGAGCCAGACATTCTGGAGTGTGAGGTCAAGTGGGCCTTAAGAAGCATTCCTATGAACAGAGCTAGTGGAGGTGATGAAATTCCAAATGAGCTATTTCAAATCCTAAAAGATAATGCTGTTAAAGTGCTGGATTCAATATGCCAACAAACTTGAAAAAGTCAGCAGTAGACACAGGACTGGAAAAGGTCAGTTTTCATTCCAATCCCAAAGAAAGGCAATGCCAAAATATGTTTAAACTGTCTCACAATGTGCTCATTTCAAATGCTAGCAAAGTAATGGGAAAAGCCCTCAAGCAAGACGTTAGCAGCATGTGAACTGAGAACGACCAGATGTACAAGCTGGATTTCGAAAAGGCAGCAGAACCAGAGATCAAATTTCCAACATCCATTGAATCATAGAATAACAATAGAATTCCAGAAAAACATCTACCACTCATTTATTTACTTTGCTAAAGGCTTTGACAGTGTGAATCACAACAAACTGTGGAAAATTCTTAAAGAGGTGTCAATGTCAGACTGCCTTTCCTGCCTCTTGAGTAACCTATACGCAGGTCAAGAAACATTTAGAACATGGGCATAGAATAATGGATTAGTTCCAAATTGGGAAAGGAGTATGTCAAGGTTGTATACTGTCGCCCTACTTATTTGACTTATATGTAGAGTACATCATGCGAAATGCCAGGCTGAATGAAGCACAAGCTGGAATCAAGATTGCCGAGAGAAATATCAACAACCTCAGATATGCAGATAACACCACCCTAATGGCAGAAAGGGACGAAGCACTAAAAAGCCTCTTCATGAAAGTGAAATAACTCACTTAAAACTGCACATTCAGAAAACTAAGATCATGGCATTCGGTCCCATCACTTCATGGCAAATAGATAGGGAAACAATGGAAACAGTGACAGACTTTATTTTTGGGGGCTCCAAAATTACTGTGGACAGTGACTACTGCTACAAAATTAAAAGATACTTGCTTCTTGGAATAAAAGTTATGACAAACCTTGACAGCATATTAAAAAGCAGAGATATCACTTTGCTGACAAAGATCCATATAGTCAAAGCTATGGTTTTTTCAGTAGTCATGTATGAATGTGAGAGTTGGACCTGGAAGAAGACAGCACCAAAGAATTGATGCTCTCGAACTGTGGTGTTGGAGAAGACTCTTGAGAGCCCCTTGGACTGCAAGGAGATCAAACTAGTCAATCGTAAAAGAAAACAGTCCTGAATATTCACTGGAAGGACTGGTGCTGAAGTTGACGCTCTAAAATTTTGATCACCTGATGTGAAGAGCCAATTCATCAGAAAAGACCTTGATACTGGGAAAGACTGAAGGCAAAAGGAGAAGGCAGCAGGGGATGAGATGGTTGGATCGCATCACCAACTCAATGGACATGAGTTTAGCAAGCTTTGAGAGATGATGGCGGACTGAGAAGCCTGTCATGCTGCAGTTCATGGGGTTGCAAAGAGTGGGACTTGATTGAGTGACTAAACAAAAGAGATCAATATCTTTTGATTCATGAAGGTTACTTTCTCTCTTGTAAGCAAACACACAAAAAATATAATTTTATATTTTTAGACTGAATCATGGACTGTTGCATGCAATTTTCATACAGGATGTTTGAAGATTTAACTTAGTTCAGTTATTGAATTTCTGGAATAAAAAAAAATACTTTTCTAAGTATCTAGGCTAGAAACACAAATAACCTATGAGACAAATACATCTGTGTTTTCCAAAATCATTTTAAATACAAATGGTCTTGAAACTATACCTCTAATTTCCAAAAGGAAAGAAGATATAATTCAAGAATATTATTTATATATCCAAAACTATAGAAGATAAGTAGGCAGATGTTCCTAAAACTTGAAAGAACTCACAGAATACAGGACCCAAACCCTTCTTTAAAACAAACAAACAAAAACTCTGTTTCATAATGAAATCTGTGGCTAACTAAGAGATAATTCAAAACAAAGACCTTAAAAACAGAAAAGCTATGTGGCATATGGAGGGTGGTAGCATGGGTCAGTTAGATTTGAATCCACTGAAGCATAGAACTAATAATAGAGGAAAATGTGGAAATTATAGTTATGAAACAAGATGTATATGTTAGAAGCCTTGACATTATAAAATTAGTGACATAATTCACAATAACTGGGAGCTGCAGATCTAGGGAAGATGGGGAAAATGTGATAGAGCTAATGCCCTCATTTTTCACAGTGAGCATTCAGTTAATACCGTTCAAGAAGGAAATATTTAATTAAAGCTAATAATGACTTCAATTTCTTCATATTGTTATGATCTACGTTATTACTGTTGGAGGGATATTTTCAGAAATACTCTCTCTTGTTGTAAAGAAGCATGTATCTGAAGTGAAACATTTACTTTCTTCAGTTTATGTTCCTTTTCTTAAATTCAAGAAAAAAATATACTTATAAACTAAAATAAAATTTAATTATATATGTACTGTAAAATTTTCTTAGTCCTTGTATTGATGTTTCTATCTATATACAGATCCATGGAAAGACATTTGGATAATGTGTTCCTAATTGCTGATGCTAATCGCTTTGTTTGGTGAGATTTAGAGGAATTTAATTGTCTGCTAGTAAATAAAAGAATCTGTGCTTTTCATTCTTGATGATGCTACTCTGCTGTTTTTACAGAAACATTAAAGTTATTTTTCTTAAAAAACAGTAGTGTGAAATAAGCATAGGTAGAGTCTTCTAGGAGAAGGCAATGGCACCCCACTCCAGTACTCTTGCCTGGGAAAATTCCATGGACAGAGGAGCCTGGTAGGCTGCAGTCCATGGGATCGCTAAGAATCGGAAATGACTGAGTGACTTCACTTTCCCTTTTCACTTTCACACTTTGGAGAAGGACATGGCAACCCACTCCAGTGTTCTTGCCTGGAGAATCCCAGGGATGGGGAGCCGGGTGGGCTGCCGTCTATGGGGTCGCACAGAATCGGCCACGACTGAAGTGACTTAGCAGTAGCAGCAGCAGAGTCTTCTAGTTGAAGGGCATTGAATGGAAATCGAGAGACCCAGTTCAAGTTTGCGATCTTTCTCTACTGAACGGTGTGGCATTATTCAATGCAACTGAACTCAATATAGTTTTCACATTAGTAAAGTGATTCATTCTAGCTCTAAGATTACTATAACTTCATAGAATTCACTTGATGTTTAGCCTGAGTATTCCCAAAAAAAAATTTAAAAGGGAGGGGGTAAAACAAGACAAAAGTTTTTATGCAGGCTGCTTATTTGGGGATCTAATTCCAGGGAACAAGAATGGGGATTCAGTGAGTGTGAATTGGGAAAGGAGGGAAAGTAGTACAGGCATATGACATTGAGCTAGTTATGGTTGTTGGCAATTGTAGCTTCATCCTACCAGGATCTTCCAAGTTGCTGTGCAGAACACGTCTCAGAATTTTTACCCATAATGCAGAAAAAAGAACATTGATTCAACATCAGTTCCTGCACTGGGCAGGTGTTAATTCACAGCGAAGATTGGAATATAGCACACTACTATATATAAAATAGGTAAGCAACAAGGATCTATTGTATAGCATAGGAAACTATATTCAATATCTTGTGATAACCTATATTGAAAAAAAATCTAATATGTGTGTGTGTGTATGTATAACTGAGTTATTTTGCTGTCCACTCAAAACTAACACAGCATTGAGATTAACTATACTTATTTTCTTAAATTGGTGTATAAAATGCAGGTTGGTATATGCTTAGTCACTTCATTTATGTCTGCTCTTTGTGACCCTATGGACTGTAGCCCACCAGGCTCCCCTGTCCATGCGATTCTCCATGGACAGGAATACTGGCAAGAATACAAATACAAGGCAAGAATATTGAAGTGGGTTGCCATTCCCTTCTCCAGGGGCTCTTCCCAACCCTGGGATAGAATCCAAGTCTTCTGCATCTCCTGCATTGACAGGCAGATTCTTTACCACTGAGCCACTGGGAAAGCCAGACAATGCAGGATATCAAGTTAAATTTGAATTTCAGATAAAGAACATTGTTTTTAGTATAAATGTGTCCTAAATATTGTATCGAGCCTGTGCCAAGTAACTTCAGTCATGTCCAACTCCTTGTGACACTATGGACTGTATCCCACCAGGCTCCTCTGTCCATAGGAATTCTCCAGGCAAAAATACTGGAGTGGGTTGCCATGCCCTCCTCCAGGGGATCTTCCCAATACAGGAATCAGGGATCAAATTTAGGTCTCCGGTATTGCAGGCAGAGTCTTTACCATCTGAGCCACTGGGAAAACCATATGGAGCATCAGTTCAGTTCAGTTCAGTGGCTCAGTCCTATCCGACTCTTTGTTACCCCATGAATTGCAGCATGTCAGGCCTCCCTGTCCATCAACTCCCAGACCTCACTTAAACTCATGTGCATCGAGTCTATGATGCCGTCCAGCCATCTCATCCTCTGGCGTCCCCTTCTCCTCCTGCCCCCAATCCCTCCCAGCATCAGAGTCTTTTCCAATGAGTCAGCTCTTCCCATGAGGTGGCCAAAGTACTGGAGTCTCAACTTTAGCATCATTCCTTCCAAAGAACACCCAGGGCTGATCTCCTTTAGAATGGACTGGTTGGATTTCCTTGCAGTCCAAGGGACTCTCAAGACTCTTTTCCTACACCACAGTTCAAAAGCATCAATTCTTCAGCACTCAGCTTTCTTCACAGTCCAACTCTCACATCCATACATGACCACTTGAAAAACCACAGCCTTGACTAGACAGACCTTTGTTGACAAAGTAATGCCTCTGGTTTTTAATACGCTATTTAGGTTGGTCATAACTTTCCTTCCAAGAAGTAAGTGCCTTTTAATTTCATGGCTGCAATCACCATCTGCAGTGATTTTGGAGCCCCCCAAAAATAAAGTCTGACACTGTTTCCACTGTTTCCCCATCTATTTCCCATGAAGTGATGGGACCAGATGCCATGATCTTTGTTTTTTGAATGTTGAGCTTTAAGACAACTTTTTCACTCTCCTCTTTCACTTTCATCAAGAGGCTTTTTAGTTCCTCTTCACTTTCTGCCATAAGGGTTGTGTCATCTGCACATCGAGGTTATTGATATTTCTCCCAACAATCTTGATTCCAGCTTGTGCTTCTTCCAGCCCAGTGTTTCTCATGATGTACTTATACAAAATATTTATTCCCGGTTTATCTGAAATTCAAATTTAACTGAATCTCATATAGTTTTATTTGTGAAATCTACCAATTCCACCCATGAGATGTGAACATTCTCACATTTCTAATTGTGCATGTGTGAGCACAGATGTCTTACATTACAGCATCAGAGAAGCCCCGCTACAGTAAGAAAGAAGTAAACAGTACATATTCAGGTGCTGCTGAGGTAAGATGTAGTCAGTTTATATATATATATATATATATATATATATATATATATATGTGTGTGTGTGTGTGTGTGTGTGTGTGTGTGTGTATATATATACTTGTACAAACTGATTGTCTCAGAAATCTTGGGGGAGGCAAGTGACACAAGACACAAAGACATATTGTGAAGATTCGACAAAATAGTCAATATGGATGTATTCTGTAATCTATATCATGGAATAAAATATGAGGTTATATCATCATCACATTCGTTATCATCATCATCACCTTGTAAAATCTAATTGTCTTGTTCAGTTAGGTTGCTCAGTCGTGTCTGACTTTTTGCGACCCCATGGACTGCAGCGTGCCAAGCTTCCCTGTCCATCACCAACTCCCGGAGTTTACCCAAACTCATGCCCATTGAGTTGGTGATACCATCCAACCATCTCATTCTCTATCGTCCCCTTCTCCTCCTGCCCTCAATCTTTCCCAGCATCAGGGTCTTTCCAAATGAGTCAGCTCTTCGTATCAGGTGACCAAATATTGGAGTTTCAGCTTCAACATCAGTTCTTCCAATGAATATTCAGAACTGATCTCCTTTAGAGTCCAAGGCACTCTCAAGAGTCTTTTCCAAGACCACAGTTCAAAAGCATCAATTCTTTGGTGCTCAGCTTTCTTTATAGTCCAACTCTCACATTCATACATGACTACTGGAAAAACCATGCCTTTTTCTAGACGGACCTTTGTTGGCAAAGTAATGTCTCTGCTTTTTAATATGTTGTCTAGGTTGGTCATAACTTTCCTTCCAAGGAGTAAGCATTTTTTAATTTCATGGCTGCAGTCACCATCTACAGTGATTTAGGATGAGCAAAGTTCCATCTAGTCAAAGGTATGGTTTTTCCAGTAGCCATGTATGGATGTGAGAGTTGACTATAAAGAAAGCTGAGCACTTAAGAATTGATGCTTTTGAACTGTGGTGTTGGAGAAGACTCTTGAGAATCTCTTGGACTGCAAGGAGATCCAACCAGTCCATCCTAAAGGAGATTAATCATCAGTGTTCAATTGTTAGGGATCAGATCATTCAAATTGCAAGTTGTCTATAGATAATCACTGGTTAATTATATTAATAAAGATGAAGAATCAGTTCAGTTCAGTAGCTTAGTAATGTCCAACTCTTTGTGATCCCATGGACTGCAGCACACCAGGCCTCCCTGTCCATCATGGACTCCCAGAGCTTGCTCAAACCCTAGTCCATCGAGTCAGTAATACCATCCAACCATCTCATCCTCTGTCGTCCCCCTCTCCTCCTGCCCTCAATCTTTCCCAGCATCAGGGTCTTTTCCAGTGAGTCAGCTCTTCCCATCAGGGGGCCAAAGTATTGGAGTTTCAGCTTCAGCATTAGTCCTTCCAGTGAATACTCAGGACTGATTTTCTTTAGAATTAACCAGTTGGATCTCCTTGCAGTCCAAGGGACTCTCAAGAGTCTTCTCCAAGACCAGTTAAAAAGCATCAATTCTTTGGTGCTCAGCTTTCTTTATAGTCCAACTCTCACATGGATACGTGACTATTGGGAAAACTATAGCTTTGACTAGACAGACCTTTGTCAGCAAAGTAATATCTTTGCTTTTTAATATGCTGTCTAGGTTGGTCGCAGCTTTTCTTCCAAGGAGTGAGCATCTTTTAATTTCATGGCTACAGTCACCATCTGCACTGATTTTGGAGCCCAAGAAAATAAAATCTGTCACTGTTTCCATTGTTTCCCCATCTATTTGCCCTGAAGTGATAGGACCAAATGCTATGATCTTAGTTTTTTTTGAATGTGGAGTTCTAAGCCAACTTTTTCACTCTCTTCTTTCACTTTCATCAAGAGGTTATTTAGTTCTTCTTCTCTTTTCTGCCATGAGGGTGGTGTCATCTGCCTATCTGATGTTATTGATATTTCTCCTGGAAATCTTGATTCCATCTTGTGCTTCATCCAGCCTGGCATTTCACATGATGTACTCTGCATAGAAGTTAAATAAGCAGGGTGACAGTATCCAGCCTTGACATACTCCTTTCCCAATTTGGAACCAATCCTTTGTTCCATGTCTGGTTCTAACTATTGCTTCTTGACCTGCATCCAGATTTCTCAGGAGACAGATAAGGTGGTCTGGTATTCCCATCTCTTGAAAAATTTCACTAGTTTACTAATTTAATACTAGTTTTACTAGTTTATGAGTTTAGATATAAAAGTTTCACTAGTTTACATCAATACCAAAAGTCTTCTGAATTGTGCTTGTATAATCCCATCAATGAAAATCATGTTTTAAAAAGTCAGGAGCTTTAGAATAAAACCAGTTTTTTACACAAGATTAAGGCATTACACGATTTCACTTATTCTAAAAACATTTCCAAGAGTTATCATTGTAATCATCTTAGCTCTGGCTTTCAGGCCAAGATCTGCTATTGAACCTGTGAAATTCTGTTTAGCATATCTGAACAATCACAGCAAATAGTATCCTAAAGATATTCCCTGATAGGAAAGGAAGATGTTCTCTGGGGTCTTTCCCTTTTTCTATCACCTTAACCTGATGCACCTGGGTAGGGAGACTGCTAGAGCTGTGCTGGGAATTTCTATACCATAAAAAGTTTGAACAATATTAATTTCTTGATCTTAGAAATATTGACTGACTTTTCCTCTTGTTTACAGTTTAAAGTTTTGAAGTTTAATTAGATCTCATTTGTTTATTTTTGTTTTTGTTTTCATTACTCAAGGAGGTGGGTTAAAAAAGATCTTCCTGTGATTCATATCAAAGAATGTTCTGACTATGTTTTCCTCTAAGAGCATTTTCTGGCCTTACATTTCAGTCTTTAATACAGTCTGAGTTTATTTTTCTGTATAGTGTTAGGAGATGTTCTAGTTTCATTCTTTTACACATAGTTGTCCAGTTTTCCCAGCACCACTTACTGAAGAGATTGTCTTTTCTACATTGTATATTCTTGCCTCCTTTGTTATAGAGTAGGTTCCCATAGGTGCATAGGTTTATGTCTGAGGTTTCTATCCTGGTCTGTTTACCTATATTTCTGTTTTGGTGCTAGTACCATATTGTCTTTGTAGTATAGTCTGAAGTCAGGAAAGTTGATTCCTCCAGCTCCATTTTTCTTCCTCAAGATTGCTTTGGTTCTTCAGGGTTTTTTGCGTTTCTGTACAAATTGTGAATTTTTCTCTTCCAGTTCTGTGAAAAACACCATTGCTAACTTGACAGAGATTGCATTGATTTTATAGATTGTTTTGGGTAGTATAGTCACTTTCACAATATTGAGTCTTTCAGTCCAAGAACTTGATATGTATCTCTATCAGTTTGTGCTGTCTTTGATTTTTTTTTTTAATCAGTATCCTTTAATTTTGTGAGTACAGGTCTTTTGTCTTCATAGGTAGGTTTATACCTAGGTATTTTGTTCTTTTTGTTACATTGATAATGGGATTGTTTCCTTAATTTCTCTTTGAACTTATTTGCAAAGCAGAAATAGAGACACAGACATAGAGAACAAATTTATGGATACAAAGAAGGAAAGCAAGTGTGGGATGAACTGGAAGATTGAGATTGACATATATACACTACTATTTATAAAATAAATAACTAATGAGAACTTGGGATTCCCTTGTGGCTCAGCTGATAAAGAATCTGCCTGCAATGCTGTAAACCTGGGTTTGATCCCTTGGTTGGGAAGATCTGCAGGAGAAGGGAAAGACTACCCACCCCAGTAATTCTGGCCTAGAGAATTCCTTGGGGTTGCAAAGAGTTGGACATGACTGAGTAACTTTCACTTTCAATTTCAATGAGAACTTACTGTATAGTACTGAGAACTCTACTCAGTGCTCTGTGGTGACCTAGTTGCAATTCAATATGCTTAATTGCTCAGTCATGTCTGATTCTTTGCAACCCTTTGGACTCCTCTGTCTATGGGTTTTTTCAGGCAGGAATACTGGAGTGGGTTGCCATTTCCTTCTCCAGGGGATCTTCCCAACTCAGGGATCAAACCCACATCTCCTGTGTCTCCTGCACTGTATGTAGAGTCTTTACTGCTGAGCCATCCAGGAAGCCCCTGTGGTGACTTAATGGGAAGGAAATCTAAAAAAGAGTGATTATATGTATAACTGATTCACTTTGCTGTACAGCGGAAACTAACACTACATTGCAAAGCAACTATAGTCTAATAAAAATTAATTTAAAAAGTTAAAGATGAAAAAAGAGAAAGAAACATTGACTGAACATCTACTCTGTAATAGGAGATATAGATACATGAATAGGTTACAGCTGCCAGACATAGTTATCCTTAAGGAACTCATGGTTCAGTGAAGAGCATAACCATGCAAATGGGTCATAGTAAGTAGCTAAGTGAATGCGTGTGTTCTAAGTTGCTTCAGTCATGTCCAACTCTGTGTGACCTTATGGACTTTAGATGGACCCCACCAGGGTCCTCTGCCCATGGGATTCTCCAAGCAAGAATACTGGAGTCGGTTGCCATGCCTTCCTCCAGGGGATCTTCCTGAACTCAGGAATTGAACCCATCTGTTCTTTGCATCTCCTACATTGGCAGGCAGGTTATTTACCAGTAGTGCCATCTGAGAAGCCTGGCTAAGAGAACCTGTGCTTAAATGCTCTGGTGGTGCCAAGAGAGGAGTTGAGGAGACTCATTCTTGGCATTCAATTCCCATATTGCTCGTTTATGTCTAAACTCCCTTTACATGGAAAATCAGGCATTTACTGTAACCAGAAGTTTATTTGGATTTTTTCTGTCCTGGCTTATCTCCCTTTTTCAAGTATATCAAATCATGAATGAACCTACGATGACAAGTTTGTCTTCCCCAAACTCCATTGATAAGAGTGTCATCACCCTAGTCTGTGTCAAACTACCCATTTATTGTTAAGAGTTGCCATTAATATTGTACATCATCTACCCTAATGAAAAATTCATGTCAGAATTTAGCATTCATTTTAAAGGTAAAGAGTTTATTCCACTGGGAACTAATCAGTGTGCTTTAGTTATATCAGATCGATAACATCAATAAATTCAGCATTCATACTGGCCAAAGAGAAAATTCTGTACTTATGTGTTTTCATTTTGCTTTTAGTTTTCAGGATTAACAAATATACAGGCAGATTGTATATTTTATTTGTATTGCACTTCAATACAATGAAGTTTGTATTTTGTTTTATTGTACTTCACTTTATTACACTTGGCAGATTTTGTGGTTTTTACAAACTGAAAATTTGTGACAACTTTGTGTGGAATAGTCTATTGGTGACATTTTTCCAACAGCAATTGTTCTCTTCATGTTTCTGTGTCACATTTTGTTAATTCTTGCAATGTTTCAAGCTTTTTTATTGCTATTATACTTGTTCTGGTAATCTGTGATCAGTGATCTTTGATGTTACCATTGTGATTGTATTTTGTTTTATAGTTTTTAACTAAGCTATGTGCATTGTTATTTTAGACATAATTCTATTTTGCACTTAATAAACTATAGTATAATACAAACATAGCTTTTATATGCACTGGGAAACCAAAAAATTCAGATGACTCACTTTGTTGTAATATTCAGTTTATTGCCATTGTTTGAAACTGATTCTGGGATATTGCCAAGGTCTGCCTGTACAGTAGCAAATAATTTGAGCACTCAGTTAACCTTTTAATAATTCATTTATCAAATATGTACTGAATTACTACTATGTGCCAGGCAGTGTTTTAGTCACTGAAAGTGAAAGTGAAAGTGAAATTGAAGTCGCTCAGTCGTTTCTGACTCTTTGCGACCCCGTGGACTGTAGCCCACCAGGCTCCTCCGTCCATGGGATTCTCCAGGCAAGAATACTGGAGTGGGTTGCCATTTCCTTCTCCAGGGGATCTTCCTGACCCAGGAATTGAACCCGGGTCTCCTGCATTGCAGGTAGACGCTTTAACCTCTGAGCCTAGGGAGCCTTTATTAAACAAGATAGACAAGGGCCTTGTTTTCCTGAAATTTAAATTCCATTTGGAGATATATATGACCAGGAAACTGATAAACTGACTCTACAGATAGACAATTGCCAAACTATATGCAAAAGAAGAATTTTGACCCATATCATGCAACTACTTCTTTAGGAAACTAGTTCCTTACCTACAATAAACACCCCAGAAGCCAGCTTGCTATATAAGTCTGACTGGGGCTAAGTCAGGCTGCTATCTCTGGTAACTGGCCCAAAATGTCCAAGACATGATGAATTAACTGATAACTTTCCTATTTTATCCCTACTTCCAACTTAGGACCAACCAGAGTAAACCAAATAAATACCCCTCATCAATCATATATGATGTCCAGATTCAAGCTATCATCCAGCAACTTTCCCATGCTAACAGCTTCCAATCAGGTCATACCAGAAGCCAGTTGTTTTTTCCACTACAAAGCTTTCCCACTATTATCTCTGCCTTTCAGTCTCTGACAAAACACGAGTGATAGTGACTGACTCCCTTGCTTAGAGTAAGCTCTGAATAAATAGCCTCTGCTTTTCTCATTTGGGTGGTCTTCATCTATTTCCATGAAACAAATAAGTGAGCAAGATGGTTTCTAACAATAATACCTGCTTTGAAGAAAACTCATTTAGATGATATCACAGAAAGTAATGGAATGGGGACAGGAGATAACTTAGAATGAATGGTATAGAATGGTTCATTAAGGTGGAGTTTGAGCAGATTGGGGCTTCCCAGTGGCTCACTGGTAAAAATTTCACCTGCAATGCAGGAGCCTCGGGAGATGTGGGTTTGATCCCTGGGTCAGGAAGATCCCTTGGAGGAGGGCATGGCAACCCACTCCAGTATTCTTGCCTGGAGAATCCCGTGGAGAGAGAAGCCTGGCAGGCTATAGTTTATAGGGTTGCAAAGAGTCAGACATGACTGAAGCAACTTAGCAAACATGCACACACGTTGAGCTTATCTGAATGACAATCATGAAAGAACTTTGAAAAGATCTTGTTCAGAGACAGCCTTGTACTGGTAACAGCATGTTCAAAGGCAGGAACAAGTTGGCAGGTTTAAGAAAACAAAAGAAAGTCAGTGTTACTATAACTTGGTTAACGAGGAGAGTAGTTGGAGGTAAGGCCAGATGTACACAGGAACCAGGCCATGGAGGGTCTTGTTTGTCCCTTAATGACTGTGTTTTATTGTGAGAATCATGGAAAATCATTCAAGGATTATGTGCATGAGAAGATTATGAAAACATTTAAATTGTATGTAGGGACAAGAGTAGGATCAGGGAAATCATTTGAGAGGATTTTGTAATAATTCCGGAGAGAGATGAAGACGTTAGCTCAAACAAGTGTGGTAGAACTGGACATGAAGGGAAAATGGTAGGCTTTAGGATTTACTGTGGAGGAAGAACTGACAGACATGAATAGCTGACAAGTTGGATGCACTAGGTGAGAGACATGAGACAAGACAGTTCTAGCTTTTTTGATGCATTTTGTTTGTTTGGCTTGATCCACCAGGTGGATGATGATATCATTTACAGAGATACATAAGACTGGGTCTAAAGTAGGTTTTAGTAACAGGGAGAAGAGTGGCAGGATCAGAACTTTAGTTTGGTCATGTTAAGTTTAAGATGCCCTTAGATATCCAAGTATAGAGAATGCTCACTACAATAGTTTAGAACTCAGTAATGTCTCAAGGTTGAAAAAGGTGGGTTCTGCCATCTAGTGGCTGTGTGACTTTGGGCAAGTTATTTCACCTCTCTGAGCCTCTGCGTACTTTTTAGTAAAAAGGAGACGATGAGACCATCAGTTTATTGGGAGATCGTGGGGTTACTTCATAAGTTTCAATTATTTTCTCCAGTTTAGTTTATAAATTACTAGAAACATTAGTCCCTTGGACTGCAAGGAGATCCAACCAGTCCATCCTAAAGGAAATCAGTCCTGGGTATTCACTGGAAGGACTGATATTGAAGCTGAAACTCCAATATTTTGGCCACCTGATGCGAAGAGCTGACTCATTTTTAAAAACCCTGATGTTGGGAAAGATTGAAGGCAGGAGAAGGGGATGACAGAGGATGTGATGGTTAGATGGCATCACCAACTCAATGGACATGAGTTTGGGTAAACTCCAGGAGTTGGTGATGGACAGGGAGACTGGCATGCTGCAGTTCATGGGGTCACAAAGAGTCGGACACGACTGAGCAACTGAACTGAGAAACATTTACTGGACTTTCTCCATACGTTACTGTAATTCCTAGTTTTTAATGATACTGTGAGATTTCATCTTTTATCTATGTCTTTTTTTGTGAACTATTAGAAAAGTTGCATCAGAGGTTGCTGAACAGTTACCATTTTATACCTGAATCCTTCAATATTTCTTTCTAAATCATGAAACTATCAACCTCTCTCCAAGGGCAGGGTTGCTCTAGGTAAACTGATCAAGTAGCAGAACTGATCTAAGATTTCTTACTAACCCTGACAATTTTATGGTGAGACCTATATCATTTTGACCCTTTAACTCCAGGGTTATGAATTCTGGTATCACTTGAGACCGTCAAGGTCCAGAGATGTTCAAGGATAAAATGCTTATCAAATGTCAGGAGATATGTTATTTAGATAATCATGCTAAAGCTGGAGTATCAAAAGATTGTCATGGAGTACCAAAAGATTGATTTCCTTAGAGACTAGTTGAAAGAAGACAAGAATTTTTGCAGACAATTTGTGCCAAATCGGGAAGATTTGCTATAGTTATTTCCTTTTGAATATAGTAAAATTCTTATTAAAATATTCCCATTAATATTAATAGAGTATAACAAGAACTAGGGGCTTCCCTGGTGGCTCAGTGGTAAAGAATCGCCTGCCAATACAGGTAGACATAAAAGACATGGGTTTGATCCCTGGGCCGGGAAGATCTCCTGGAGAAGGGAATGGCTACCCACTCTAGTATTCTTGCCTCGAGAATCCCATGGACAGAGGAGCCTGATGGGCAACAGTCCATAGGGTTGCAAAGAGTCAGACACAACTGAAGTAACTTAGTACACACATATGCACTACGTTGGTATTGGTCATACATAGCTGCCAGCCTCCTTTCTTTTTCTCCCATACCTCCCTATTCCAGCTAGTCACGATCCTTATTAATGCTTTCTAGGTTCATTTTAGGGCTAGACCACTGTCAACTGAAAAAAAAAAAAAAAAGCAAACCTAACAGTTGAGAACTGCTCCAAAGAGGCAAGAGAGGAACCAGGATACAGAGGAATTTTTTCCACTAAGCCAGATAGTCAGAACAACAAAAGATTACTGTTAATTAAAGAAAACCAGACATCTCAAGTCAATGAATTTAGCACTTGGGCTCATTGAAGTCATTCTTTCGATGTGCACCTTAGCTATCTGGGGCCTATATCCTGTCCTTTCCCATCATGAGTCCCTCAGTATGCTTTCTCCCTGGGGGTGGCTTCAGTGACAAGACTCAGCCCATTTGTCTCCTTCCTGAGTTCTCTCAAGGTTCACCATAAGGGTGGGGATAGTGACTACAGTTTGATGGCCATAGCACCCTTTTTTGCTCATATGGCAGGTGAGGATTTTCATCCACATCAGATTTACACACTAAGATCATGGCATCTGGTGCCATCATTTCATGGCAAATAGGTGGGGAGACAGTGGAAACAGTGACAGACTTTATTTTCTTGGGTTCCAAAATCACTGAAGATTGTGACTACAGCCATGAAATTAAAAGATGCTTACTCCTTGGAAGAAAAGCTATGACCAACCTAGACAGCATATTAAAAAGCAGAGACATTACTTTGCCAACAAAGGTCCATCTAGTCAAAGCTATGGTTTTTGCAGTAGTTACGTATGGATGTGAGAGTTGAACTATGAAGAAAGCTGAGTGCTGAAGAATTGATGCTTTTGAACTGTATTGTTGCAGGAGACTCTTGAGAGTCCCTTGGACTGCAAGGAGATCCAATCAGTCCATTCTAACAGAAATCAGTCCAGAATATTCACTGGAAGGACTGATGCTGAAGCTGAACTCCAGTACTTTGGCCACCTGATGTGAAGAACTGATTCATTTGAAAAGACCTTGATGCTGGGAAAGATTGAAGGTGGGAGGAGAAGGGGGCAATGGAGGATGAGATGGTTGGATGGCATCACCAACTCAACGGACATGAGTTTGAGTAAACTCCTGGAGTTGGGGATGGACAGGGAGGCCTGGCATGCTGCAGTCCATGGGGTGGCAAAGAGTCGGACATGACTCAGCGACTGAACTGAACTGAGATTTACACGCAGTTTACAACATGTTTACAAACAGTGAAAGAGAAAACAGGGATTATTCAATTTCCTGGACTATTTTTCAAATAAAGAAATTGGTATTCACCAGTGTTGTAAAGATTCAGGATCTGAATCCTAGTTTTCTGATTTCAAGTGCAATGTCTTTTCCAATATGATATTTCACCTTCAAGAAGTTTACAAATTATGGCCTTTTTCATTCATTTAAAAGGTTGTATTTGCTTTTGCTGTCTTATTTGGGAAACTATCCATACGGAATGTTCTTTCCATGGTAGTTTACATTTTGCATCCCCCAAAACCTATTCCATAAACCTACTTTGAGAGAACAATGGAATGCTATCTGTACGATGAAGCAGCATCTGTCTCATACATACATATGTATGGATGCTTGAGCACATATATGTGCAAAGGTTTTAACCCTTCAGCTTTGTAGTTGGTAGTCACTATTCTAAAAAAAATGGATTGTTTTCTGTTTAATTTCTTTTCAAAGCATAAATTTGAGAAATAAGAATCATGAAATTAAGAGGAATAAAGAATAAAGTTAGCAGCTGGCTTATATATATTGTTTTTCTTTTTGCAAAACTGTTCCCTAGTCTCCATGCCACTGAAGTCAGTGTAATGTTCATTGCTTCAGGTATTTTGATCAAGATCCTCCTCTGTTGCAAACAGCTCAAGATTATTTGTTTGTAATTCTCCTTTTAAATGAATGTGATTCTATCCACAAGGTTGCTTTGATCATTTCCTAAAGGTTTTTAATATGTTTCCAGCTGAATCCCTTTCACTGAAGGGATGGAGGTCTCACTGAATGTCTTCTGGATATTTTACCTCTGCCCTGACAGGCTGTCAGTTCTTATGTTGATATCTCTATTTTATATCTTTCCTTTACCCCAAGAAACCTTGACACATTTTCATTTCCTCTTATGAAAGATTTTGAGACAGAGGTGTGGCAGATGCCACTTTAGACTTCAAGGCGGAAAAAATAAAGTTGTTTAGAAAACAGTAACTGCATTTTGGTATTGTGTCAATGAGCTCAAAGTAAATGAAAAGTGTGAAAGAATTTCTCCACTAAGGCAGTGAAAGAAATCTCAGCAGGGTAGAGGTCACAATTATGGGTTTTAAGATTCAACAATGAGGTCATTTCCTTTAGAAAGATGTCCCTGAACTTTTTGTATCTGCACCTTTTTTTGTGCCTTCATGCTTCTCTGTGTGCATTTGTATGTGCTCAGTCATGTCTGATTCTTTGAGACCCCATGGACTATAGCCCACCAGGCTCCTCTGTCCATGGGATTTCCCAGACAAGAATACTGGAGCAGATTGTCATTTCCTCTTCCAGGGGATCTTCCTGACCGAGGGATTGAACCCACATTTCTTATGTCTCCTAGATTGGCAGGCAGATTCTTTAACACTAGCACCACCTCATGCTTCTCTACCCCTCCTTAAACTGAGACTAGCCCCTATCGTGACAATTAGCACTTAGTAGTGTAGTTTTATCTTTGCTTAATTGTTTGAAATTGTAACTAACAGATCATTGGTTTGACTATAAACTGTTTTTCATGCTTTCCCCTTTTGTGTATTATGAAATATTTCAAACATATTAAACACAGTAATGGCTTCCTAGGTGGTGCTAGTGGTAAAGAATCCCCCTGCCAAGCAGGAGACTCAGGTTTGATCCCAGTATATTCCTGAGTTGAACTAATACCATCATTTAAAGGGAATAGATTAGATCTGCATCTATTCATTTGGGTAAATCTAGAAAAAAGTATTGACTGTGGAGGGGATTGCAGTAGGATATGTACAATGTGAAAGAATGTGTATAAATTTTGAAAATACATTGTATATTGTTTGTGTGTGTCTGTGTTAGTCGCTCAGTTGTGTTCAACTCTTTGTGGCCTCATGGGCTGTAGCCAGCCAGGCCCCTCTGTCCATGGGAGTCTCCAGGCAAGAATACTGGAGTGGGTTTCCATTCCTTTCTCCAGGGGATCTTCCCAACCTAGGGATCAAATCTGGGTCTCCCACATAACAGGCAGATTCTTTACCATGAGCCACCAGGGAAGCCCTGTATGTTGTTTATGAGCAAATAAATATTTGGAAAAATTGGAAAATTACTTATGCTGAGAAGTACACATCAGCTTTTGAACAGTATTTACCTCTAATAAGAGAAGAAAGATACTTGGAACAGTATTTACCTCTAATAAGAGAAGAAAGATACTTGGATAGGAAAGGCATGCGGGGGAGACATCCACTTTGCCAATATTTTGTTATTTTAAAAAAGATTTGGAGCAGATATGTTACACTGTCTAAAATCTAGGCCTTTATATTTATACTTCTTAAGCAATATAGCATAGAGGTTAAAATCATGGGCTTTGGGTCTAGACTGTCAGGAGATTGAATCTGAGAGCAGCACCACTTATTATCTGTGTGGTCTTGAGCATATTATTTACTCTCTTATACCTACTTGTCTCATCTGAACACAGACCTTGTAAGTTTGTTCTGAGAGTTAGATATATGGATGTAAAATATTAAGAACCTTACCCAACACAGAGTAAGTAATATATAAATATTGGCTATTATTACTGTGTTTGGCCTGGCGTACTGCTGTCTCTGGGCTCGCAGAGTTAGACATGACTGAGGGACTGAACTGGCTGTGTCTGGTGCTGGTACTCTGTCTAGCTATACCCATATTGCTTTTGACTTTTCTCTCTTAAAATGAATTACAACAAAACAAAAAACAACTTCATGTCTCCTTGGTCATGTATGCAACAATTTGTGCATGTTTTTCTATAGTGGAATTGCTGAGTCATATTCTATGCTGGAAATTGAAAATTATTTCCAAAGGTGATTAAACCAACTTATAGTAACGCTGGCACTCGAAGAAAGTTGTTAATCCTCTACAAAATTGGGCATAATTTTTTAATAGCAAATTGTATTTACCAATTATCTTCCCAGAGAGCCCAATGGTAAAGAATCCACCTGCCAATGCAGGAGAGGCAAGAGATGTGGATTTAATTCCAGGGTCAGGCAGATTCCTCTGGAAGAGGAAATGACAACCCAATCCAGTATTCTTGCCTGGAACATCCCATGGACAGAGGAGCCTGGCAGGCTACAGTCTGTGTGTTCCCAAAGTGTCAGACATGACTGAGCGACTGAGCACATACACACGTGTGTGTGTGCATGCTCGCACACACTTGTTTACACATAGGCATTAGAATCCAAACCCTGGCATCTAATACTTAGAGCTTGTATTTGAGACAGAAACTGCTGTGAACATAGTGTCTTTTCCTTAGTGCATACCATCATGGCTTTACTCTCTCTTTGATGTGCAATTTTTACTTGCATTTCATCAAAATGATCATTCTTCTCCTTTATGGTTTGTATTTTTTGTATCTTATCTAATAAATCATTCTTTATCTTGATGTCCTAGGGATACCATAATATATTCTCTTCTAAGAGTTTCAAAGATTTTTATTTTCTCTTTATTTCCTTAACGCACGTGGAATTTGATTATTATGCATAGTGTGAATTCAATTTTGTAATTTCCTCATTTGAATAATCAATTTTCCCAGTGCAAATTTTTGGTGACCATTTTTCCCCTGCTGGTGTTTAACGTGACCCTTCTCTTAAATTAAGCATCAGTATACGTATTCCTAAGACTTCATATTTTTTCATTTGTTCATTCACCAAATATAAAAGAAAAAAAAACTACTATATGACAGCACAATTCTTATTTGGGATATGGCACTGAACAAAATAGGCAAAAATCTTTATCTTCTTATAGCTTAAATTCATGGACTGAGAATGGGACAAGCTATACATATTATATAAGAAAAAAGTATATTACATAGTGTGTATTTATTTTTTCAGGCTTTTTTGTATTTTTAGATACTTTGCTTTCCCATATGAATTTTATGAAGAGTTACTTAGTTTCTACAAAATATCTGCTAGAATTTTTATTGAACTTGCCAGAAATCTATAGGCATTGTAACAATTTGGGAGAATTGACATGCTAACAAAATTGAGTTATGATACAATATCTGAGATATAGTAGGCAATATATATGTATTATACATCCAATATAATTATACTTATAAATATTAAAAATGCATCAGATAATATTGTGATAGCTTAAAAACATGAGAGATTTTCACCCTTTGCTCTGCCAATCAACATATTTCTAATATACAATTAATAAATTCTTATCACAGAATGTTCAGCTTGAAATAAGTATATAGTACTGGATTTTTGAAACATCTTGGAGACATGTATAATAATTTAACTATTTCAAAAAGTTTTATTTAATCAATCAAAATCTTTTTTTATTTTGATGATCATCTGACTACAGTTTGTTTGCCAAGTTTAAACTTTTGCCTTAATTTTTGCTGCTCTTTGCCACATTTTAAGAAACAACTTCTACAAACCTTCTTGAAGTTATAACACGAAAAAACTAATTAAAATGCAATAGCAACTTTTTCCAGACTGCATTTTTCTTACCGTTTATGGAACATACCATGCACATACACATCAAAAATCCATATTATGAGAAACATGCATTTGCTGTAGTGATTACTTTTTCAAAAGACAGTTTCTGGCAGCTGCAAGCACTCACACTTTTTTACAACATCTTCACAGCAATTTTCCTCTTGTCAGAAATTCAAAACTTGTCTGAAAAGAAATGAGATTGGTTATTCAAAGAGCCTACAAGAAATTATGCATATAAAAGACTGTTTCCCCTCAAAGTAGTGTTAATTGTAAAGGCAAGTTTTATTTATTTTCAAGCTTTGTCTTAAAAGCCAATCATGTACCTAACAGAAAACAGCCCATGTTATTCTTTCATTCAACATATTTTAACTCAGTTTTTACTAGTACTGTGCTAAATGTCAGGGGTATCTTGGTATATAAATCACAATCCATCCCTGCTTTCACAAGACTTAGCACAGTCTAGGAGTGGGAGTCAGATGAGTAAGTAATAAAAGATGAGTCAACCTGATCAGTGATTCAATACAGGAAACACTGGAAACCAGTGCAGGAGAGAGAAGAGAAAAACCATCACAAATTTAAGGAATCAGGGCAGATTTCCTATAGAAGATGACAACTGATCTGAGATCTGAACAATGAGAAGTTGTTATAAGCCAAAGAATATTAGAAACAGGAAGTGAAAATGTTTCAGGCATAGTGAAGAGCATGTTCAATGTCATAGAAGTGTAGAACATCAAACAGGCTTAGAGAAATGCAAATAGCACTCTGTAGAAGAGGTATGTATATATTGTGTGTATGTGTATATTGTGATTGAAATATGAGGGAGCATGAAGCTGAAAAATGTCAAGGTCCAAATCATGGCTAATTCCTAATACCACATAAAGGAGCTTGGAGTTTCTGCATAGGTAATAGGGAACGTTCTATGATTTTTAAAAGAAAGTGTCTTGTTGAGAATCATACTTTAGACAGATCATGTCAGAAGCTTTTTGGTGGATAGACTGTAGTGGGACACGAATGGCATCAGGTTTTTTAAGGGCTGAATAGAAAAAAAAATATTAAAAGTGGAGAACGTAAGATATATTCAAGATATATTCAGTTAAAGTAATATTATTTTATATTGTGTGTATGTGTGTATGTGTGTGTGTGTGTATGTGTGTGTGTATGTATAGAAAATGAAAGTGAAAGTTGCTGAGTCGTGTCCAACTCTTTGGGACCCCATAGACTGTATGGTTCATGGAATTCTCCAGGCCAGAATACTGGAGTAGGTAGCCTTTCCCTTCTCCAGGGGATCTTCCCAACCCAGGGATGGAACCCAGGTCTCCCACATTGCAGGCAGAATCTTTACCAGCTGAGCTACAAGGGAAGCCCAAGAATACTGGAGTGGATAGCCTATTCCTTCTCCAGAGGATCTTCCTGACCCCGGAATGGAACCAAGGTCTGCTACATTGTAGGTGAATTCTTTACCAACTGAGCTATCAGGAATATGTATATACACACACACAAATTATGTTGGAAGTGAGATGGAAAGAGTATCTACCAGGTTCTTGACATGGGTTACTGGATACATAACCTTGCTATTCGTCAATTTTAAGAACACAGGAACAGAATTATATTTATGATAAAGAGATGATGAGCTAGGTTTTAGTCACTTTGAGTTTAAAGTATGCCTTAGACATTTAGATGAAGAAGGCAATGGCCCCCCACTCCAATACTCTTGCATGGAAAACCCCATGGATGGGAGGAGCCTGGTAGGCTGCAGTCCATGGGGTTGCAAAGAGTCAGACATGACTGAACGACTTCACTTTCACTTTTCACTTGCATGCATTGGAGAAAGAAATGGCAACCCATTCCAGTATCCTTGCCTGGAGAATCCCATGGACAGAGGAACCTGGGAGCCTACAGTCCATGGGGTCACAAGAGTAGGACATGACTTAACAACTAAACCACCACAACTGAAAATTATTTTCTAAAAGGTCTATATAAGTTTATATTCTCAAGATTATAATTTGAAACATTTTCTAACACGTTTCAAAAATTACTGAAGTCCAGTTTTAAAGTTAGCTATGAGTGTGAAAGTTTCTCATTTTATATTTTACATTTACTTAATTATAAGATGGATAATCTTTTGTGTATTAAATGATTTATATTTTCCTCCTGTTTATATATGTTGTCAGTCTATGTTGTTTGTCCCTTTTACAATTCACATGTAATTTTTATGTGTTTCAAATGCTAATAATTTTGTTATATATATATTACAAATATATTTTCCAAGTCTGTGGTCACATTGTAGTATATTTTGACAGGAATGGTCTTATTTGAGAACTTGTTTATTATTTCAAGTACATAAACATGTATTACATGTTTCCTTTATTAAAAAAATTTTTTTTACTATTTTCTTATGTAGCCTTTAATTTCCCTAGAATATATTCTTTACATAAGGAGTGCTATTCTTTTTTCATTTTAAAAAATTAATTAATTTATTTTAATTGGAGGCTAATTAATTTGCAATATTATAGTGGCTTTTGTCATACATTAACATGAATCAGCCATGAGTGTACATGTGTTCCCCATCCTGAACACCCTTCCCAGTGGTGAGGGGGTCATCCCAGTGCTCCGGCTCTGTGCACCCTGTCTCATGCATCAAACCTGGACTGGTGATCTGTTTCACATATCCACCTTTGCCTTCTCCCATAGAGTCCAAGAGTCTGTTCTTTACATCTGTGTCTCTTGTGGGGTCTCGCATATAGGGTCATCGTTACCATTTTTCTAAATTTCATGTATATGCATTAATATACTGTATTGGTGTTTTTCTTTCTGACTTACTTCACTCTGTATAATAGGCTCCAGTTTCATCCATCTCATTAGAACTGATTCAAATGCATTCTTTTTAATAGCTGAATAATATTCTATTATGTATATGTACCAGAGCTTTCCGATCCATTCATCTGCCAATGGACATCTAGGTTATTTCCATGTCCTAGCTATTGTAAAGACTGCTGTGATGAACATTGGGGTACATGTGTCTCTTTCAATTATCGTTTTCTAGGTGTGTATGCCCAGCAGTGGGATTGCTGGGCCATATGGCAGTTCCATTTCCAGTTTTTTAAGGAATCTCCACACTGTTCTCCATAGTAGCTGTACTAGTTTGCATTCCCACCAACAGTGTAAGAGGGTTCCTTTTCTCCACACCCTCTCCAGAATTTATTGTTCGTAAATTTTTGATAGCAGCCATTCTGACTGGCATGAGATGGAACCTCATTGTGGTTTTGATTTGCATTTCTCTGGTAATGAGTGATGTTGAGCATCTTTTGATGTGCTTGTTAGCCATCTGTATGTCTTCTTTGGAGAAATGTCTGTTTAGTTCATTGGCCCATTTTTTGATTGGGTGGTTTATTTTTCTGGAATTGAGCTGCATGAGCTTCTTGTATATTTCTGAGACTAATTATTTGTCCATTGCTTCATTTGCTATTATTTTCTTGCATTCTGAAGGCTGTCTTTTCACCTTGCCTATAGTTTCCTTAGTTGTGCAAAGGATTTTAAGCTTAATTAGGTCCTATTTGTTTATTTTTGCTTTTATTTCCATTACTCTGGGAGGTGGGTCATAGAGGATCCTGCTGTGATTTATGTCAAAGAGTGTTTTGCCTAGGTTTTCCTCTAGGAGTTTTATATTTTCTGGTCTTACATCTATATCTTAATCCATTTTAAGTTTATTTTTTGTATGATGTTAGAAAGTGTTCTAGTCATTCTTTTGCAAGTGGTTGACCAGTTTTCCCAGCACCATTTGTTAAAGATATTGTCTTTTCTCCACTGTACATTCTTGCCTCCTTTATCTAAAATAAGGTGTCCATAGGTGCATGGATTTATCTCTGGGCTTTCTACTTTGTTGCATTGATCTATATTTCTGTCTTTGTGCCAGTACCATACTGTCTTGATAACTCTAGCTTTGTAGTATAGTCTGAAGTCAGGCAATTTGATTCCTCCAGTGCTAGCTTCTTTCTCAAGATTGCTTTGGCTGTTTGAGGTTTTTTGTATTTCCATATAAATTGTGAAATTATTTATATTAGTTCTCTGAAAAATATCATTGGTAACTTGATAGGGATTGCATTGAATCTATAGATTGTTTTGTGTAGTCTACTCACTTTCACTATACTGATTATTCCAGTCCATTAACATGGTATATTTCCACGTCTAGTTGTGCCATCTTTGATTTCTTTCATCAGTGTTTTATAGTTTTCTATATATAGATCTTTTGTTTCTTTAGGTAAATTTATTCCTAAGAATTTTATTCTTTTTGTTGCAATGGTGAATGGAATTGTTTCCTTAATTTCTCTTTCTGTTTTCTGATTGTTAGTGTATAGGAATGCAAGGGTTTTTTGTATGTTAATTTTATATCCTGCAACATTACTATATTCATTGATTAGATCTAGTAATTTTCTAGTGTAGTCTTTAGGGTTTTCTATGTAGAGGGTCATGTCATCTGCAAACAGTGAGAGTTTTACTTCTTCTTTTCCAATGTGGATTCCTTTTATTCCTTTTTTTCTCAGACTGCTGTGGCTAAAACTTCCAAAACTATGTTGAATAGTAGTGGTGAGAGTGGGCATCTTTGTCTTGTTCCTGACTTTAGGGGAAATGCTTTCAATTTTTTCACCATTGAGGATAATGTTTGCTGTGGATTTATCCTATATGGCTTTTATTATGTTGAGGTATGTTCCTTCTATGCCTGCTTTCAGGAGGGTTTTTTTTTTTTTAATCATAAATGGATGTTGGATTTTGTCAAAAGCTTTCTCTGCATCTATTGAGATAATCATATGGTTTTTATATTTCAATTTGTTAATGTGGTGTATAACATTGATTGATTTGTGGATATTGAAGAATGCTTGCATCCCTGGGATAAAGCCCACTTGTTCCTGATGTATGATCTTTTTAATATGTCGTTGGATTCTGTTTGCTAGAATTTTGTTAAGGATTTTTGCATCTATGTTCATCAGTGATACTGGCCTGTGGTTTTCTTTTTTTGTGACATCTTTGCCTGGTATTAGGGTGTTGGTGGCCTCATAGAATGAGTTTGGCAGTTAACCTTCCTCTGCAATTTTCTGAAAGAGTTTGAGTAGGATAGGTGTTAGCACTTCTCTCTCTCTCTCTCTCTCTCTCTCTATATATATATATATATATATATATATATATATATTTTTTTTTTTTTGGTAGAATGCCCCTGTGAAGCCATCTGGTCCTGGGCTTTTGTTTGTTGGAAAGTTTTTTATTACAGTTTTGATTTCCATGCTTGTGATGGGTCTGTTAAGATTTTCTGTTTCTTCTTATTCAGTTATGGAAGATTATACTTTTGAAATAATTCTTCCATTTCTTCCAAATTGTCCATTTTATTGGCATATAGTTGCTGATTGTAGTCTCTTATGATCCTTTGTATTTCTGTGTTGTCTGTTGTAATTTTCATTTCTAATTTTGTTGATTTGATTCTTCTCCCTTTTTTCCCTTGATGAGTCTGGCTAATGGTTTGTCTATTTTATTTATCTTCTCAAAGAACCAGCTTTCAGCTTTGTTGACTTTTGCCATAGTCTCCTTTGTTTGTTTTTCACATATTTCTGCCCTAATTTTATGATTTCTTTCATTCTACTAACCCTGGGTTTCTTCATTTCTTCTTTTCCTAGTTGCTTTAGGTGTAAAGTTAGGTTATTTCTTTGATTTTTCTCTTGTTTCTTGAGGTAAGCTTGTCTTGCCATGAACCTTCCTCTTTGCACTGCTTTTACTGAATCCCATAGGTTTGGGGTTGTCATGTTTTCATTGTCATTTGTTTCTATGCATATTTTGATTTCTTTCTTGATTTCTTCTGTGATTTGTTGGTTATTCAGAAGCATGTTGTTTAGTCTCCATATGTTTATATTTTTAATATTTTGTTTTCCTGTAGTTGACATCTCATCTTACTGCATTGTGATCACAAAAGATGTTTGAAATTATTTCAATTTTTTTGAATTTACCAAGGCTAGATTTGTGGTCCAGGATGTGATCTATCCCGGAGAAGGTTCCATGTGCACTTGAGAAAAAGGTGAAATTAATTATCTTGGGGTGAAATGACCTATAGGTATCAATTAGGTCCAACTGGTCCATTGCATCATTTAAGGTTTGTGTTTCCTTGCAAATTTTCTGTTTAGTTGATCTATCCATAGGTGTGAGAGGTGTATTAAAGTCTCCCACTATTATTATGTTACTGCTAATTTCCCCATTCATACTTGTTAGCATTTGCCTTACATATTGTTGTGCTCTTATGCTGGGTGCATATATATTTATAATTGTTATATTTTCTTCTTGAATTGATTTTTGATCATTATGTAGCATCCTTCTTTATCTCTTTTCACAGCCTTTATTTTAAAATCTATTTTATCTGATATGAGTATTGCTAATCCTGCTTTCTTTTGGTCTCCATTTGCATGAAATATCTTTTTCCAGCCCTTCACTTTCAGTCTGTATGTGTCCCTTGTTTTGAGGTGGGTCTCTTGTAGACAGCATGTATAGGGATCTTGTTTTTGTATCCATTCAGATAGTATTTGTCTTTTGGTTGGGGCTTTCCACCCATTTACATTTAAGGTAATTATTGATAAGTATGATCCCATTGCCATTTACTTTGCTGTTTTGGGTTCGAGTTTATAAACCTTTTCTGTGTTTCCCATCTAGAGAAGTTCATTTAGCATTTGTTGAAGGCCTAGTTTGGGTGCTGAATTGTCTCAGCTTTTGCTTGTCTGTTAAGTTTTTTATTTCTCCTTTATACTTGAATGAGATCCTTGTTGTGTATAGTAATCTAGTTTGTAGGCTTTTCTCTTTCATCACTTTAATTATGTCCTGCAATTCCCTTCTAACCTGAAGAGTTTCTATTGAAAGATCCTTATGGGGATTCCCCCGTGGGTTATTTGTTGTTTTTCCCTTTCTGCTTTTAATATTTGTTCTTTCTGTTTGATCTTTTTAATTTGTTTAATATTTGTCTTGTGTTGTTTGTCCTTGGGTTTATCCTGTTTGGGACTTTCTGGATTTCTTGGACTTAGGTGGCTATTTTCTTCCCCATTTTAGGGAAAATTTCAACTATTATCTCCTGAAGAATTTTCTTATGGCCTTTCTTTTTGTTTTCTTCTTCTGGTCCTCCTGTGATTTGAATTCTGGGGAGTTTAACATTGTCCCAGAAGTCTCTGAGGTTTCCTCATTTCTTTTAATTCTTTTTTTTTTCTTTTTCCTCTCTGCTTCATTTATTTCCACCATTCTATCTTCCACCTCACTTATCCTATCTTCTGCCTCACTTATTCTACTGTTGGTTCCCTTCAGAATGCTTCTTATCTCAGTTATTGCATTATTCAATATTTTTTGACTATTTTTAAATTTCTTCTATGTCCTTGTTAAAGATTTCTTGCATCTTCTCATTCCTTGTCTCCAGTCTATTTATCTCTCAGTTCAGTTCAGTTCATTTCAGTTCTGTCACTCAGTCGTGTCTGACTCTTTGTGACCCCATGAATTGCAGCACACCAGGCCTCCCTGTCCATCATCATCTCCCAGTGTTCACTCAAACTTACGTCCATCAAGTCGGTGATGACATCCAGCCATCTCATCCTGTTTTTCCCTTTCCCTTCTGCCCCCAATCCCCCCAGCATCAGAGTCATTTCCAATGAGTCAACTCTTCGCATGAGGTGGCCAAAGTACTGGAGTTTCAGCTTTAGCATCATTCCTTCCAAAGAACACCCAGGGTTGATCTCCTTTAGAATGTACTGGTTGGACCTCCTTGCACTCCAAGGGACTCTCGGGAGTCTTTTCCAACAGGACTGGAAAGGGTCAGTCTTCATTCCAATCCCAAAGAAAGAGAATGCCAAAGAGTGTTCAAACTACCACACAATTGCACTCATCTCCCACACTAGTAAAGTAATGCTCAAAATTCTCCAAGCAAGGTTTGAGCAATACGTGAACCGTGAACTTCCTGATGTTCAAGCTGGTTTTAGAAAAGGCAGTGGAATCAGAGATCAAATTGCCAACATCCGATGGATCATCGAAAAAGCAAGAGCGTTCCAGAAAAACATCTATTTCTGCTTTATTGACTATGCCAAAGTAGATCACAATAAACTGTGGAAAATTCTGAAAGAGTTGGGAATACCAGACCACCTGACCTGCCTCTTGAGAAACCTATATGCAGGTCAGGAAGCAACAGTTAGAACTGGACATGGAACAACAGACTGGTTCCAAATAGGAAAAGGAGTACATCAAGGCTGTATATTGTCACCCTGCTTATTTAACTGCCTATTTAACATATATTTATCTCTAATTCCATTTATTTTCAAGATATTGGATCATTTTTACTATCATTATTCTGAATTCTTTTTCAGATAGACTCCTTATCTCCTCTTTTGTTTGGTTTGGCGGGCATTTATCATTTTCCTTTACCTGCTGGATATTTCTCTGTCTTTTCATTTTGTTTAGATTGCTGTGTTTGGGGTGACCTTTCTATATGTTGGAAGTTTGTGGTTCCTCTTTATTGTGGAGGTTCTTCTCTATTGTGGAGGTTCCTCACTGTGGGTGGGGTTGGATGAGTGGCTTGTCAAAGTTTCTTGGTTAGGGAAGCTTGCGTCAGTGTTCTGGTGGGTGGAGCTGGATCTCTTCTCTCTGGAGTGCAATGAAGTGTCCAGTAGTGAGTTTGAAGGTCTATGGGTTTGGTGTGACTTTTAGCCGCCTGTGTATTAATGCTCAAGATTATGTTCCTGCGTTGCTGGAGAATTAGCATGGCATGTATTGCTCTAAAACTTGTTGGCTCTTGGGTGGACCTTGGTTTCAGCATAGGTATGGAGGCTTTTGGATGAGCTTTTGTTGATTAATGTTCCCTGGAGCCAGGAGATTTCTGGTGTTCTCAAGTTTTGAATTTAAACCTCCTGCCTCTGGCTTTCAGTCTTATTCTTACAGTAGCCTCAAGACTTCTCCATCCATATCACACTGATGAGAAAACGTCTAGTTTAATGGAGAAAAGATTCTTCACAGTAAGGGATACCCAGAGAGCGTCACAGAGTTACATGGAGAAGAGGAGAGGAAGGAGACAGAGGTGACCAAGAGGAGAAGAGGGGGAATCAAAAGGGGAGAGAGCAGTCTCGCCAGTAATCAATTCCCAATGTGCTCTCCACAGTTTGAAATACCCAGAGAGGTTCAAGGAGTTACATAGAGAAGAGAAGCAGGAGGAAGGAGATAGAGGTGACCTGGGAGAGAAAAAGTAAAGTCAAAAGGGGAAGAGAGCAGTCAAGCCAGTAATCACATCCCTAAGTAAAAATGGGTACTGAAGATTAGATTCTTAAAGGTACTAACAAATACCAAAAAGCAAAGATTAAAAATCTGTAGTAGAGACTACACTCTCAAAAATACAAAATTAAAAATACAAAATAAATATATATAAATAGGGTCTTTTTTGGCAAGGTAATAGTAAGTTATAAAATGAAAATTAAAGCATTAATAAAGAACTTAAAATTTAAAAAAATTAAAAATCATAATAGTAAAATATATTTAGGAATTTCTCTGAAGCTGTTGAGGGTAGTGTGGGGTCAGTTCAGTTTCAGATGGTTCCTTTTTTCCATCTTATACTTCTCAAGGTCTCTAGGCCCCTTCCAATGGTTAGTCAATGCTAACTACAGAGTTTTAATCTGTTGCACCTATCACTTCTTTGTTTCGGCTTCCTCTGCTTGCAAATCTCTTCAGTGTCTTATTTCTGCGCTGACACAAGGGGGCGAAGGTGGTCACTTATTTAGGCTTGCTTGTTTAGTTGTGCTTTGGGGAGGGAGGAACACTGTAAACAAATATCACTGGCGTGTGTGGGGAGTGCTTGCAGTGTATGGACCACACTGGATTTGTCCCAGCACACTGCTCAGGCCCCAGGTTATTCTCCCGGGGAGCTGTCCAAAGCATGCCCTGGGTTTCTTGTACTTCCCAGGTCTAAGCAGCTCATGTTCAGGTTCTCGGGTACTCCACAAAGGCATAGACTCAGCTGCGGGTGACTTTTGTGCCCTTTCCATATCCAAACAGCTTGGGCAGTCA
Organism: Capra hircus; assembly: GCF_001704415.2. Taxonomy (NCBI): domain Eukaryota; kingdom Metazoa; phylum Chordata; class Mammalia; order Artiodactyla; family Bovidae; genus Capra; species Capra hircus. Next base: position 4,629,721 of record NW_017189517.1, read on the forward strand.
GATGCTTGGTGAGTGCACTGTCCCAGGTGGTCTGTGTGTCTTAATCACCTCCCTGGTCCCAGCCACTGGGCTTCCTGGGTGTGCCACGAGGTCACCGTCTCAGGTGTGCCATGTGTCTCCTCTAGGGAGCTGATCTCTGGCTGTGACCCTCCTAGTGGATGTCAACTATCCAGGATCCCAGGAAGACTTGGTTAGCAACTGGAGGCCTGCTCACAATTTGGTGGAGGATGCAGTCTCTGGGGCCAAGATTGCCCCTTGCCTACCATCTCTGGCTGTTGCCCGCCTGCCTCTCTGCCTCCAGCAGTGGCTGGGGGGTGGGATGAGGGTGTGGCTGGTTCACTGCCATCTAGGTCTCCTGTGGTATTCACTCAATCCTTTGTTCTGTGGGTAGGCCAGGCTGTGCCTTAGGTTAGAGCTGTCAGCAGGAAAGTTTTCTCTCTCTTTTTTTCTCTCTCTGGCTATCCTACACTTTGGGTTGCTATCTCGCATTTACTCCCTCAGATTTTCCTCAGGGCATTCAGGCCCAGTCCTTCCTTTTTTAATTTCCTCCTGATTATGTTGCCTTCTGAGATTCCAAAACTCCCCACAGACCTGCCAGTGAGAAGGTTTCCTGGTGTTTGGAATCTTCTCCTCCTTCATGACTCCCTCCTCAGGATGAGTCTCCATCCGTAACTCTTTAGTCTTTCTTTTTGTCTTTTATATTTTGTCCTACCTCCTTTCAAAGAGAATAGGCTGCCTTTCTGGGTGCCTGGTGTTCTCTGACAGTGTTCAGAAGTTGTTTTGTGGAAGTTGCTCAGCATTCAAATGATCTTTTGATGAATTTATGGGGGAGAAAGTGGTGTGTCTGTCCTATTCCTCTGCCATCATAGGATTGCCTCCACTATTCTTTTTACAATGTGGAAATTTATTTTTTTTCCCACCAATTTCACATAGACGTCTGAATCTGACTCTGGTGTTTCTACTGTGTTCTATTTACGTTTTGTCTATCTTTGTTTTGGTTTCACATTGTCTAATTAATGTATGATTAGTCTGCATATACAATGGGACAAGTCATCTTTTTTTCTTTTCCCATCTCAGAAATGTCTTTGATGAACTTTATATTATGTGTGACATATGTCATTCATTCCTAAAACTCACAGGTTATTGCCCAGGTTTTTCACTGATAAGTTAAATAATCCATTTAATAGACAAAATGGCACTTTTCAAAGGAATATCAGGTTCAGAAAGGTTAACCTTGCTTGCCTAAGATTGATAATGACAGTTAATATCAAGGAGACACTTACTAGGTTCCAGACACTTTGATAAAAGCCTTATATACACTAATACCTTTAACCCACATAATAATCCTGTTTGATGTTATTCTACTTTACAGATTTTTGAGTCAATTCTACTCATCTCTGGCCAGTGATAGAGCTGTTTATCTGCTACATTTTACAGCCTTTAAATTTATTGGACATACATTACTGCATTTGCAAAATCCCAGCAGATCGTGAACTGCCCAACTGCTGGTTTTTCATTGTTAGTCTGGAGGCCTTTGTCCCCACTTAGAAAAATCCTTCTCTTTCATCTTTGCCCCCTGGGGACAATTACATTTCCTCAAACCATGCCATTTGTCACTGAAAAGCATAATTATGAATCTACTATGGGTAGTTCAGCATATGGGATAGGTTTACAGCCTCTCAAGAACACTACATTCAGAAAGTATGACCTCTTCATTTTGATGGAGTTGAAGCAGTTTATTCCACTGTAGCAGTTTATTCCATAGGACTGGAAAAAGTCAGTTTTCATTCTAATACCTAAGAAAGGCAATGCCAACAAATGCTCAAACTACTGCACAATTGCACTCATTTCACATGCTAGCAAAGGAATGCTCAAAATTTTCCAAGCCAGGCTTCAACAAAATGTGAACAATGAACTTCCAGATGTTCAAGCTGGTTTTAGAAAAGGAAAAGGAACCAGAGATCAAATTGAAAACATCCAGTGGATCATTGAAAAAGCAAGAGAGTTCCAGAAAAAAAACATCTATTTCTACTTTATTGACTATGCCAAAGCCTTTGACTGTGTAGATCACAATAAACTGTGGAAAATTCTGAAAGAGATGGGAATATCAGACCACCTGACCTGTCTCTTGAGAAATCTGTATGCAGGCCAGGAAGCAACATTTAGAAATGGACATGGAACAACAGACTGGTTCCAAATAGGGAAAAATGCTGTATATTGTCACCCTGCTTATTTAACTTATATGCAGAGTACATCATGAGAAACGCTGGGCTGGATGAATCACAAGCTGAAGTCAAGATTACCAGGAGAAATATCAATAATCTCAGATATGCAGATGACATCACCCTTATGGCAGAAAGTGAAGAGGAATTAAAAAGCCCCTTGGTAAAAGTGAAAGAGGAGAGTGAAAAAGTTGGCTTAAAGTCTAACACTCAGAAAACAAAGATTATGGTATCTGGTCCCATCACTTCATGACAAATAGAGAAACAGTGGAAACAGTGTCAGACTTTATTTTTGGGGGCTCCAAAATCACTGCAGATGGTGATTACAGCCATGAAATTAAAAGACACTTACTCCTTGGAAGGAAAGTTATGATCAAACTAGACAACTTATTAAAAAGCGGAGACATTACTTTGCCAGCAAAGTCCATCTGGTCAAGGCTATTGTTTTTCCACTAATCATGTATGGATGTAAAAGTTGGACTATAAAGAAAGCTGAGTGCCAAAGAACTGAAGCTTTTGAACTGTGGTGTTGGAGAAGACGCTTGAGAGTCCCTTGGACTAAAAGAAGATCCAACCAGTCAATCCTAACGGAAATCAATCCTGAATATTCATTGGAAGGACTGATGCTAAAGCTGAAACTCCAATACTCTGGCCACCTGATCCGAAGAGCTGACTCATTTGAAAAGACCCTGATGCTGGGAAAGGTTTAAGGCAGGAGGAGAAGGGGATGACAGAGGATGAGATGGTTGGATGGCATCGCTGACTCAATGGACATGAGTTTGGGTAAACTCCGGGAGTTGGTGATGGACAGGGAGGCCTGGCGTATGCTGCAGTCCATGGGATCACAAAGAGTCGGACATTACTGAGCAACTGAACTGAACTGATTCCACTGTAGGCAGATCAGATAGAATCTACAATAGCAATTAAATTTCATTGGCAAATGCATATAATCATGAACATATATTACCCAGTACATCGCTTCTGAACAACATCTCTTTCCTTCACAGTGGTTGTAACCAAAAGCATTTGGAGCATATCGTGGTTTTTTTTTGTTGTTGTTGTTGTTTTATTTCCAGTCATATTATATTTTCCCTGAAAATATAGAAGAATTTGTGATATTGCTTTCAGTTATTTTGTGTGCTTAGCCGCTCAGTTGCATCTGACTCTATGTGACCCCATGGGCTGTAGCCCCCCAGCCTCCTTTGCCCATGGAGATTTCCAGGCAAGAATACTGGAGTGGGTTTCCATGCTCTCCTCCAGGGGATTTTCCCAACCCAGGGATTGAGCCCAGGTCTCCCACATTGAAGATGGATTCTTTATCGTTTAAGCCACCAGGGAAGCCCTTATTTTGAGGTCTAAGGACTCTTTGCAACCCCATGGACTGTCACACACCAGGCTTCCCTGTCCTTCACTATCTCCCAGAGTTTGCTCAAAGTCATGTCCATTGAGTTAGTGATGCCATCCAACCATTTGGGTATATAGCCAATTAACAAACAATATTGTGATATTTTCCCGTGAACAGCAAAGGGATTCAGCCATACGTACTCGTGGATCTATTCTCCCCAAGACTCCCCTCCCATCCAGGCTGCCACATAATGTTGAGCAGAGTTCTCCGTGCTATACATACAGTAGGTCCTTATTGGTTATCCATTTTAAATATAGCAGTGTTGTACCTACATTTCTATTGAAACAATGCAATGTCTAAATAATCTTTTAAAAATAGTCAAAGACTTTGTTCTAAATATCAAATGCCTAAACCAACAGATATATCAGATTACATTCAGATTCTTGGTAATTACCAATATATCCTCTATTCAGTGAATGTTCCGTGAGACTAAGACTATAACCTTTGGCAAAGCAGGTCTTAATAAGTTTTGCTTTTACTTATTTTCACTGTTATCATTTTATCCTCCTCCACTATAATAGTGCTTAATGGATGATTTTGATTGGTCTCTTAAAATCTTAGTTTGTTATTGGCAATTTATTTTCAGTATCTGAAGAGTAAAAGCAAGAAAGGGATCAGCACTGATAAAGACAAATCCTCTGTGATAGACACTTTATACATATACAGTAACCCTTCACAGCAGTCTAGTTACGTGGTTTTTATAAAAGGTTAGGTATTTTCCTGTTATAGGAGGATTGAAGCAAAAACAAGAAAATCTTCTTAATTAATGTGAGAAATAGTTTCCTAAGATTGCATATGGGGACAGTGTGTGTGTAGGAGGGGTGTATGGGTGCACACCTGCATTTATATGAATCTGTATGCTGCATTCAATTGGGTTTTTAATCACTGGCCTCAGTCTGATAGTTCTCAAATATTGCAGGTTGTATGATGTACAAAGCATGGGAAAATCATGTTTAAAGGTATTAGGAAATTGCAGAGGCAAGAACCAGATGTACCACTATTGTGCTTGACTATGTTGTTGTTGTTCAGTTGCTAAGTTTTGATGAGTCTTTGCAACTACATGGACTGCAGCATGTCAGCCCCCTCTGTTCTCCACTATTTCCCAGAGTTTGCTCAGATTCATGTCCATTGAGTTGGTGATGCTATGTAATCATCTCATACTTTGATGCCCTCTTGTCCTCCTGTCTTCAATCTTGCCCTACATCAGGATCTTTTCCAATAACTTGGCTCTTCACATCAGGTGGCCAAAGCATTGGAATTTCAGCTTCAGCATCAGTCTTTCTAATGAATATTCAGGGTTAATTTCCTTTAGGGTTGACTGATTAGATCTCCTTGGTGTCCAAGGGACATGAGTCTTCTCCAGCACCACAATTCAAAGGCTTCAATTCCTAGGGGCTCAGCCTTCTTTATGATCCAGCTCTCACATCCATCCATGACTACTGGAAAAACCATAGCTTTGACTAGGTGGACCTTTTTCAGCAAAGTGATGTCTTTGCTTTTTAATATGCTATCTAATTTTATCATAGCTTTCCTTCCAAGAAGCAAGCATCTTTTAATTTCATGTCTGCATCTGCAGTGATTTTGGAGCCCATGAAAATAATATCTGTGACTGCTTATCTATCATCAATTGTCCAAAAACATCATCCTATGGTAAAACATATGGAAAACCTGAGGACACCATGAACTTATTACGCTGCAGTTGGTGTCACTCAAGCACTACCTACTTGCTCTTCTAATTTTATTCATTTTACTTTATTTTTTCTTCTACCCAGCTGTACCTATGGCCCTAGATACCAGTTATTAGTACTACTGTACTAGTGATCAATCTGGTGAGCTGTTTTTCAACTTATCATAAACCAAATATTTCCTAACTTTTCCCTAGATGAACAGATCACCTTGTATCAGTGTCCCCAACCACCAAAAATGCTACATATAACTTTCGATGATGAAAATTTCGCTTCAGTTGTTATGATGCTGGATTTTCTAGAATAGTTGGTAGATCTCAGCTGAAACATATAACACAACTCAAATCTATTTCTTCTACTTAAATTGACCTCACGTGAGAGCATTTTATGGATGCTAAAAGAGACTTCGTATCAGTTTAGTGTCCAGCAACATGATATTGTAAATAATTCAAGGCCTTTCCTTAGTCTATCTTTTTAACCTCATCTCTTCTGCCCTTAGCCAACCAGGCCATATTCAACCTGGTTGGAATTAGGCTGGGTGAGAGCACTGCTCACTCAGGGCTCCTAATTAGAAATCTCCAGAACAAGGGTTTTCCAGAGGTAAAAGAAGGCCAAAGAGGATAGAGATCAAAGTAGGAGGTGAATGCTGAAAAAGAAAAGACTAACAGATAGAATATAAGGACTTGAGGCTGAGAAAGTGATGAGGGTGAGGTATAGTCTAGGTCATATAGGTCTTGAACAAATGCTGAGAGCTAGACATGAAACTCCACATCCCTGCAATTCAAGCCTCACCAAACTGAATTCAATTCCTGCAAGTAATTATACATTTTTATTCTTAAGATCATATAGCTCAGTCTATATGGAGTTTCTTTCTCATTTCTTTTTTATAATTTGAGAACACTTTCATCCTTCAGAGTCCAACTCAAATACTATCTGCTCACCAAAGATTTCCCTGATTTTGCCATTCAGTTATTCATTGTCTGCTTTGTGTTCTCTGAGTTTCCATTTAAAGCTATTTTAACTAAACTGTCAGCTGACTCTATGTTGAGAGCAACTCCAGACATGCCTATGACCATATGTACCATTTAAATGAGCTGTCTTCCTGAATCCAGACTTAGGGTCTTCCTTTAAGTTTTACCTTCTACCACTTCCCTAAAACCAAGCTGTATCCTCTTTCATTCCTATCTCCCAGCCTTAGATTCTTGACCTACTTGGTTTTTAATTTTAAGCCTCCATCCTCCTATTTCCATATATAGATTTGGTAGTCCTCTGCCATGCTGTTTACTTTGACTTGACCTAGAAACGCAATGGGGTGATATTCTTCCTGAGCTCCATGCCCCACAGTAGTAGAGAAAAGCTGTTATACTTTTTCTCAGGCTTAGGCTCCTGGAATCCTGTGAGCTGAGTCTCATGGGTTGTCCATGAACAAGAAAGGGACATATCATATAGTAATCCTCCATAAATATTCACAGCCTGAGTGGAAAATGAATTAAGTTCCATTTAATTTTTTTCTCAAAATCTTCCTCTTTCATAAACATCACAAATGAAAATAATAATAAATTAATACATAAGATATATTAATCTAATATATGTGACCATAATCCAATGAATTTTGAACTGTTGTTAAAAACTAAACAAAAATGCAAAGATCTAAATGCATGTATATTTAACTGCATTTTTATTCTAAAACTGCAGCTATAATTGAGTGGCCTTTTGATTTAACAGCCACAATAGAATAGCTGGTCAGTTGGAGTATTTTCCTGAAAAGTTGTGATACAAAAAACCTAAAGAATGACTAAGTTAAGCAGGTGTAATGTGGTTTATGAATTTTTATTCTACTCATTAAATATTCATGGAGTCAAAATCAACATGCCAGCCAAAGTCCTTATTTGTTTCTTTTACATGACCTCTTCTAACTGTGGGATAGTTTCACTACCTTGGAAACAAATTGCTCTCCTTCTCTGACAAACCCTAAGAGAATTCGGCAAGTGTAAAATACACCTAATACTTTGACAAGACGGCATGATGCTGTTCTTGATTAACAAGATTAAGAAGGTTATGAGTTTATAGACCTTTGCTCCAGAAAAAAAGCAAAAACAAAAACAACTGCAAAATCTTTCTCTGTTATACTGTGACTAGACCAGTAAGGAGGTGGAGATCCAGCTTTCTAGCAATTAGAAATCACACTAAAGCAACACCATATAAAGCACATATGAAAATATCACCCTACCTAATTTAGCTATTGAATTAGTAAGAGAAGAAACTACTTTTCATAAATGTTGATTGCTGAAATTGCAAAATGATTTTCTGGGAAAAGGCAAGTTGTAATTTTCTGTTGCCTAGAAGACTCAAAAGCATATTTTTCTGAGGTCATTTAACATTGTCATTTTATTAATATGTTTCCTCCCCTCAGCAAAGTGAATAAATCAAATATATACTTTTAGATTCATAGCTACTTTAAAACAAAACAAACAAACAAATAATACTGCTCTGATTCTGCTGTTTAGATTCTCTTCACTCTTTTCATTTTGCAATGCTTTGACAAACCAACAACTGTGCTGTCAAGTTTAGAATTTAAATAGACTTTCATAAAAAGCTTTCACGAACACCAGCTGTAATGTCAGCAACCAACTCCATCTTTATTTTCTGTCTTCGAAGAGAAAGCAGACTCAAGATGGCTCTTGCCAGCCACAGCTTGGGAGGTAGGCTGTAAGGGTGGTTCTTGCCATCTGTGAGAAGCCAAACAGAATTGCAGGACAAAATGTGTGGTGGACAAAGTGTCTACATTCCTGTGAAGTTGGATTGATACTACTTCCGGAAAGATAATGTTATTGTTTTAAAATTATCCTTGTTATATAATGCAACTTAAGCTAGATATGACACAAAATTCAGCCAGAGCACAAATGTATATTGCCAATAAGGCCTTAATGATATATCACTTTTTGGAATTTGGAACATTTGTGGAAATTCCAAAAGATAGTATTACTTCATAAGCCTGGCTAAGGCAGAAAAGAAGACAGGAAGCTGGGAAAAGATTGTAACAGTGACAAACCAACAATCCTTTGCTGGGTGAAGTTTGCCAGAGGAATGGACACAAAAAGACAAGACTGAAGACAGAATTAAGGGAAGGAAGGAGCTGAAACAGGGAAAGGAAAGTCAGATTTGGCAGAAGAGGCAAAAGGGTTTTGAAACTATGTAAATAGTTTAAAACATACAGTCAGAGCTGATGGAGAAACTCATCTAGGAGAAAAGAAGAAATGAACAAACATATACTTTGTGAAAAGCAAAAAAAATACTGTGAAATAAAGCATTGAACAAAATGAAAATGATATAGACTTTTGTACTGAGGGAAGAGAGAGACCAGAAAACATTTAAATGTGTGGAGCATTAACATTTATAACTGTAGAAATATTTTTTACTTGGTACATTGTACATAACCCTTTGTAAGAATAAGCAGACTGTTTCATTCTCTTAAGATTGTATTTCTGCGTTATTGATTGATATTTCTGATTTTTTTTTTCTAATTTTGTTTGAAGGTCATAGCAAACACCCTCTTCCAACAACACAAGAGAAGACTCTACACATGGACATCACCAGATGGTCAACACTAAAATCAGATTGATTATATTCTCTACAGCAAAGATGGAGAAGCTCTATACAGTCAACAAAAACAAGACCAGGAGCTGACTGTGGCTCAGATCATGAACTCCTTATTGCCAAATTTGTACTGAAATTGAAGAAATCAGGGAAAAACGCTAGACCATTCAGGTATGACCTCAATCAAATCCCTTATGATTATACAGTGGAAGTGAGAAATAGATGTAAGGGCCTAGATCTGATAGAGTGCCTGATGAACTATGGAATGACGTTCGTGGCACTGCACAGGAGACAGGGATCAAGACCATCCCCATGGAAAAGAAATGCAAAAAAGCAAAATGGTTGTCTGGGGAAGCCTTACAAATAGCTGTGAAAAGAAGAGAAGCAAAAAGCCAAGGAGAAAAGGAAAGATATAAGCATCTGAATGCAGAGTTCCAAAGAATAGCAAGAAGACATAACAAAGCCTTCTTCAGCGATCAGTGCAAAGAAATAGAGGAAAACAACAGAATGGGAAAGACTAGAGATCTCTTCAAGAAAATTAGAGATACCAAGGGAATATTTCATACAAAGATGGCCTCGATAAAGGACAGAAATGGTATGGACCTAACAGAAGCAGAAGATATTAAGAAGAGATGGCAAGAATACACAGAAGAACTGTACAGAAAGGATCTTCACGACCCGGATAATCACGACGGTGTGATCAATCATCTAGAGCCAGACATCCTGGAATGTGAAGTCAAGTGGGCCTTGGAAAGCATCACTACAAACAAAGCTAGTGGAGGTGATGAAATTCCAGTTGAGCTATTTCAAATCCTGAGAGATGATGCTGTGAAAGTCCTGCACTCAATATGCCAGTAAATTTGGAAAACTCAGCAGTGGCCACAGGACTGGAAAAGGTCACTTTTCATCCCAATCCCATAGAAAGGCAATGCCGAAGAATGCTTAAACTACCTCACAATTGCACTCACCTCCCACGCTAGTAAAGTAATGCTCAAAATTCTCCAAGCCAGGCTTCAGCAATACATGAACCATGAAATTCCTGATGTTCAAGCTGGTTTTAGAAAAGGCAGAGGAATCAGAGATCAAATTGCCAAAATCCACTGGATCATGGAAAAAGCAAGAGAGTTCCAGAAAAAACATCTATTTCTGCTTTATTGACAATGCCAAAGCCTTTCACTGTGTGGATCACAATAAACTGTGGAAAATTCTGAAAGAGATGGGAATACCAGGCCACCTGACCTGCCTCTTGAGACATCTGTATGCAGGTCAGGAAGCAACAGTTAGAACTGGACATGGAACAACAGACTGGTTCCAAATAGGTAAAGGAGTACATCAAGGCTGTATATTGTCACCCTGCTTATTTAACTTCTATGCAGAGTACATCATGAGAAACGCTGGGCTGGAAGAAACACAAGCTGGAATCAAGATTGCCGGGAGAAATATCAATAACCTCAGATATGCAGATGACACCATCCTTATGGCAGAAAGTGAAGAGGAACTAAAAAGCCTCTTGATGAAAGTGAAAGAGAATGAAAAAGTTGGCTTAAAGCTCAACATTCAGAAAACGAAGATCATGGTATCCGGTCCCATCACTCCATGGGAAATAGATGAAGAAACAGTGGAAGCAATGTCAGACTTTATTTTTTGGGGCTCCAAAATCACTGCAGATGTTGATTGCAGCCATGAAATTAAAAGACGCCTACTGCTTGAAAGAAAAGTTATGACCAACCTAGATAGTATATTCAAAAGCAGAGACATTACTTTGCCGACTAAGGTCCGTCTAGTCAAGGCTATGGTTTTTCCTGTGGTCATGTATGGATATGAGAGTTGGACTGTGAAGAAGGCTGAGTGTCAAAGAATTGATGCTTTTGAACTGTGGTGTTGGAGAAGACTCTTGAGAGTCCCTTGGACTGCAAGGAGATCCAACCAGTCCATTCTGAAGAAGATCAACCCTGGGATTTCTTTGGAAGGAATGATGCTAAAGCTGAAACTCCAGTACTTTGGCCACTTCATGCAAAGGGTTGACTCATAGGAGAAGACTTTGATGCTTGGAGGGATTTTGGGCAGGAGGAGAAGGGGATGACAGAGGATTAAATGGCTGGATGGAATCACTGACTTGATGGACGGGAGTCTGAGTGAACTCCGGGAGTTTGTGATGGACAGGGAGGCCTGGCGTGCTGTGATTTATGGGGTCACAAAGAGTCGGACACGGCTGAGTGACTGAACTGAACTATCTTTTTAATGAGCTTGGCTAAAAGCTTGTCAGTGTTGTTTATCTTTTCAAAAGACAACAACATGTTCCACATACACTTGAAAAGAATGCATATTGTGTTGTTTTTGGATGGAATGTCCTGTAGATATCGAGTCTAACTGAACTAATATGTCATTTAAGATCACTGTTTCATTATTGCTTTTCTGTCAGGATGATCTTTTCATTGATGCAAGTGGAGTGCTAAAGTCCACAATTTTACTTTATTATTGTCAATTTCTCCCTTTATGTCTGTTAATATTCGCTTTATGTATTTAGGTGTTCCTGTATTAGGCACATACCTATTTATAAATGTTATATCTTATTCTTGTATTGATCCTTTTATCTTTATATAATGCTTCTTTTTCTTTTTTTACAGTCTTTGTTTTAAAATTTCCTTTGTCTGACATAAGTATTACTATCCCAGCTTTCTTTTTGTTTCCATTTACATGGAATATCTTTTTTCATCCCCTCACTTTTGGTCTGTGTGTGTTTTTAGCTCTGATATAAGTCTCTTATGTGCTGTCCTAAGTCGTGCTAAGTCGCTTCAGTCCTGTCCAACTCTTTGTGACCCCATGGACCATAGCCTTCCAGGCTCCTCTGTCCATGGGATTCTCCAAGCAAGACTATTTGGAGTGGGTTGTCATTTCCTACTCCAGGGGATCTTCCCAACCCAGGGATTGAACCCAAGTCTCTTACATCTCCTGCATTGGCAGGCTGGTTCTTTACCACTAGCACCACCTGGGAAGCCTTATAGACAGTGTATGAGATAGCCTTGCTTTTTTAATCCAATCAGTCACCCTATGTCTTTTGATTGGAGCATTTAGCCTATTAACATTTAAAGTGATTATTGATAGGTATGTATTTATTGACATTTTGCTATTTGTTTCTTGGTTGTTTGAGTAGTTACCTCTGTTTTCTTCTTCTTTTACCCTCTTCCCTAGTGATCTGGTGGTTTTCTTTAGTGGTATGCATATGTTCTTTTCTCTCTAGTTTAAATGTTTTAGTTTTTTTCAATTATGGTTACCATAGAGTTTATATATGTTGCTGCTGCTGCTAAGTTGCTTCAGTCGTGTCCAACTCTGTGTGACCCCATGGACTGCAGCCTACCAGGCTCCTCCGTCCATGGAATTTTCCAGGCAAGAGTACTGGAGTGGGATGCCATGTTACCCTATAACTATTGCTTTAAACTGATAGTCATTTAAGTTCAAACATATTTTAAGAGTATTTTACTCCCCTACCACATTTTATGTTTTTGATATAACATTTTACATCTTCATGTTTATCCTTTCACTGTTTATCATAGTTATACTTGATTTTACATTTTTTTTTCCCTTTTAACCTTCATACTAGCTTTGTTGAGTGGCTGAATCATAGCCTTTACTAGATATTTGCTTTTACCAGTGGACTTTTCCAATTCCTATAATTTCTTTTTTCTTGTTGTATCTTTTCTTTTTCACTTAAAGTAGCCCCTTAAACATTTCTTGTAAATTTCATTTAGTATTGATGAAATCTTTGCATTTTGTTTGAGAACCTCTTTTTGTCTCATTCAATTCTAAATGTAAATTATGAGGGATAGAGTGCCCTAAGTTGTAGGATTTTTCCCTTTCAACATTTTAAATATACAGTGCCACTCTATTCTGGCCTGCAATGTTTCTGCTAAAATTGGCTGATAGCCTTATGAGGAAGGGTTTTATGTGACTCTGTTTTTCTCTTGTTGCTTTAAATTCCACTCTTTAACGTTTGCCATTTTAGTTATGATGTTGGTGTTGATCTTTGAGTTCATCATGTTTGGTACTATCTGTAGTTTCCCTGGTGGCTCAGCAGCAAAAATCCACCTGTAATGCAGGAGAACACGGTTTTGATCACTGGGTCGGGAAGATCCCCTGGGGAAGGAAATGGCAACCTACACCAATATTCTTGCTTGGGAAATCCCATGGACAGAGGAGCCTAGAGGGCTACAGTCCATGGGGTTGCAAAAGAGTTAGACATGACTTAGTTACTAAACAACAACACCAACATGTTTCTTGTACCTTGATATCTGTTTCCTTTTTCAGATTCAGAGAGCTTCCCTTGTAGCTGACCTGCTAAAGAACCCATCTTCAATGAAGGGTTGGGAAGATTCACTGGAGAAGGGATAGGCTGCCCAGTCCAGTATTCTTGGGCTTCCCTTTTGGCTCAGCTGGTAAATAATCCACCTACATTGTAGGAGACTTGGGTTTAATTCCTGGGTTGGGAAGATCCCCTGGAGAAAGGAACAGCTACCAACTCCATTATTCTGGCCTGAAGAATTCCATGGACTGTATAGTCCATGGGGTTGTAAAGAGTCAGACACAACTGAGCAACTTTCACTTTCAGATTCAGAAAGTTTTTAACCATAATTTCATCAAACATATTTTTTAACCCTTTTCTCTCTCCGTCTCATACTTCTGGACACCTATAATGCAAATGTTAGTACACTTAATGTTGTTGCAGGTTCCTCATTTTTTAATTTGTTCTTCTTTTTGCTGTTCATATTGAGTGATTTCCATTACTGTATATTCCAGATTGCTTAGGCATTCTTCTGTATCACCTACTCTTCTGTTAATTTCTTCTAGTGTATTTTTCATTTCAGTTATTTTATTCCTCAACTATGACATATTTTTAATATTTTCTAATTTTTTGTTAAAATTCTCATTGTGTTCATATTTTTATCAATCAGCATTTTATTATATTAATTTGAACTCTTTATAAGAAAAGTTATCTCCATTTCATTACGGTGTTTTCCAATTTTTTCCTGTTCTTTCATTTGAAATATGTTCTTATGTTTCCTTACTTTGTTTAACTTACTCTGCCTCTGTGAAATTAGGTAAAATAGTTCCCTATCCCCATCTTGAAGGCATTTCTTTGTGTGTGAGAGTCCCTATGCAGGCTGCATGTGCTTGGAAGTTTGGTGGGAGAGCTGGATCTGAAGTGAACAAGGGCAGTGTCTTTCCCCAGAGTATGATGATAGCAACAGCCTTGGTATAAGGTAGTGCTGGAGTTGGAAAAATGAGAGCTACAGTCAAGTGTGAGCTGGAGCTTCTTTTATACTTTGTGATATTCACGACCCTATCAGGGTTAAGATTGAGGCCTTAGGGGCTGGAGCAGGAGTCCTGAGGGAGTTGGGTTTCTCCTACATGTGATGACAGACTCCCCATTGTTTGGGGCTTGGCCAAGGCATGAAAGTTTGGCTGGACTTCTAGGCTGGCTTCACTTTTCCCTGATATGTACCTTGGTTAGGGGCTGGGTTGGACCTGAGAGGTTATAGCCACACTACTGAGCTGGTTTTACTTTCTTCCAAGTGTGTGCACAGACACGTGTCTTCAACTGTCTCCAATCTGAAGCTGATTTCATTCCCTCTGAAATGTGTGCACCTGCCCTGGCAATGGTTGCCTCCACACTGGTCAGAGGCAGGACCGGGACCAAGAGGGACTCCATTTCCTCTAAGTGTGCACACTTTCATTAACAATGGCAGCCTCTGCCTTAGTTGGGGACAGCACCAGAGCTACAGGTGGTAGAGCAGAAGCCTGGGGGACATGCTGTGACAGTCCTAGCAAGCTGCCCAGAGCAGCAGGAAATTTTCAATCTGCTGCTTTCACACTGTGGCTGGGAGTAAGCAAGTCTGTGTGTGTGCTCTTCAGGATGGAGGCTCAGTTTCTTAACAACATTCTGGTAAGCCCCACTGTTTTTCAAACCAACTGAAGGGGTTCATCTTCCCTCTGTTAAATCACAGGGCTGCAATCCCTAATATGTAATTCAAACCCCTTACTCCTCACAGACGATCCCAAACACTGTGATATCCCTTCCTCATCTGTGTCTCCCCACTAGGGGTACAGGACCTGACTAGATTGCTTCTCCTCCCTACCTGCCAGACTATGAGTGAATCTTTCTTTATAGTTTTCTTATAGGAGTTGAACCAAATCTCTTACAATTGTATAGTAGAATCTGATAGGGTGCTTAAAGAATGATGGATGGAGGTTTGTAACGTTTTACAGGGGGTGGAGATCAGAACCATCCTCAAGAAAAAGAGATGCAACACGACAAAATGGTTGTCTGAGGAGGCCTTACAAATAGCTGAAAAAAGAAGAGTAGTGAAAGGCAAAGAAGAAAAGGAAAGATAAGCCCATTTGAATGCATAATTCCAAAGAATAGCAAGGAGAGATGAGAAAGCCTTTCTAAGTGAACAATGAAAAGAAATACAGGGAAACAAGAGAATGGGAAAGACTAGAGATGTCTTCAAGAAAATCTGAGATACCAAGGGGACCTTTCATGCAAAGATGGGCACAATAAAGGACAGAAATTGTATGGACCTAACAAAAGCAGAAGATATTAAGCAGAGGGGGCAAAAATACACAAAAGAACTGAACAAAAAAGATCTTCATGACCCAGATAACCATGATGGTGTGATCACTCACCTAAAGACAGATATTCCTGGAATGCAAAGTCAAGTGGGCCTTAGGAATCATCGCTATGAACATAGCTAGCGGAGGTGGTGGAATTCTGGGTGACCTATTTCAAGTCCTAAAAGATGATGCTGTTAAAGTGCTGCACTCAATATGCCAGCAAATTTGGAAAGTCAGCAGTGGTCACAGGACTAGAAAAGGTTAGTTTTCATTCCAATCCCAAAGAAAGGCAATGCCAAAGAATGTTGAAATACTACAGAATTGTGCTTATTTCACATGCTATCAAGGTAATGCTCAAAATCTTTCAAGCTAGAGTTCAATAGTATGTGAACCAAAAACTTCCAGATGCTCAAGCTGGATTTAGAAAAGGCAGAGGAACCAGAGATCAAATGCCAACACCTGCTGGATCACAGAAAAAGCAAGAGAATTCTAGAAAAACATCTACTTCTGCTTCATTGACTACATGAAATCCTTTACTGTATCACAACAAGTTGTGGAAAATTATTAAAGACATGCAAATACCAGACCACTTTACCTCCCAACAGGTCAAGATGCATCAGTTAGAATCAGACATGAAACAATGAACTGGTTCAAATTTGGAAAAGGAGTACGTGCAGGCTGTACATCATCACTTTGTTTATTTAACTTATATGCAGTGTATATCATGCAGAATGCCAGTCTGGATAAACCACAAGCTATAATCAATATTGCCAGGAGAAATATCAACAAGCTCAGATATGCAGATGACACCACCCTTATGGCAGAAAGTGAAAAGAAACTAAAGAGTCTCTTGATGAAGGTGAAAGAGGAGAGTAAAAAAGCTGGCTTAAAACTCAACATTCAAAAAACAAAGGTCATGACATCCAGTCCCATCACTTCATGGAAAATAGATGGGGAAACAATGGAAACAGTGACAGACTTTATTTCCTTTGGCTCCAAAATCACTGCAGATGGTGACTGCAGCCATGAAATTAAAAGAGGCTTGCTCCTTGGAAGAAAAGTTATGATCAAGCTAGACAGTGTATTAAAAAGTAGATAAATTACTTTACTCACAAAGGTCCATCTAGTCAAAGCTATGGTTTTTCCAGTAGTGATGGATGGATGTTAGAGTTAGACCGTAAAAAAGGCTGAGCTCCAAAGATTAATGCTTTTTAACTGTGGTGTTGGAGAAGACTCTTGAGAGTCCCTTGGACATCAAGGAGCTCAAACCATTCATTGCTAAAGGAGACTAACTCTGAATACCTTTGGAAGGCCTGATGCTCACGCTGAAGCTCCAATACTTGGGCCACCTGAGACAAACAGCCAACTCATTGGAAAAGACCGTGATGCTGGGAAAGATTGAAGGCAGGAGGAGAAGGGGACTACAGAGGATGAGATGGCTGAATTCAAAATTAGGTGTGTCTGAGTGCAAAGCCCATACTCATTATCCAATTCTACCTCTCACTGAATGAGCTGCAATAGAAGATGACATTTGAGCTGGGTTTTGAATAACAATGAGCAAGATTCATGCAGGTGGATTCTTTACTGTCTGAACCACCAAGGAAGCCCAAGATTTCAATAGATGGAGGCATGCATACAAAGATGGAAACTCAAAGAGAATATTTCAAATTGAGAGGACCACAGGAAAAAAGGTATCTTCAGGATGTGATGCATCATATGTTTGTGGTAACACTTTCAGGAAATTAGTTAGCAACAAGATGTTTTTCAGTCATGAACCTAAGATTATTGGCAAACTATATTTAACTAGCCCCTGTCAATCCCAGACTACACTTCAGATATTGTCATACCAAATAACTTCAAGACAGCAGATGAGGTTTATAGCTATTTCTATTTTCATAAAAGATAACTTTTGAGTCATGAAGTAAAGTTTTAAAGGTAAAATCAGAGAAATCTAAAGAACACTAAAATTAAAAGAAAAAATTGAATTTTACCTTTTAGAATAGAGAACTGGCTAAGAATGCTAACACATTTCATGAACATCAACAAATTGCCTTATATTAATGTAAATGTGTGTTTTATATGAGATTTCTTTTTTCACATCATCATCAACTCCAAGTTCTAATTAGCTGTCATTGTTGGTGGAAATTTATTGACTTGTTGGACAAAATTGATAGAACTCAAACATTTTATTAATGACTGTGGATCATCATTATAAACTTCAATCACTTTTCTAGGTTATTATAAAATGATGGTTTATCTCTGCACTAAGTAGCCTCAGAAAATATTTTCACTTCTTTTGTATGACATATTTATGGTTTTCCTGCATTATTAATTTTAGTCAGGCTGTCAGAATCCTCTTTTTTAAACCCCCTTCTACTTTCGATCTGCTGCAGCTTATTAGAGCTTATTATAATTCTGTCTAAAGTTAAACTACCTCTGAGTGAGAGCCTGGAATGTTTCCTCATGAATTAACTTGTGATATCTATTTTGGCTGCTGAAGACATTTGTTTATGTTTTAATTTTTATATATTTTGTGATTACATAAGGAAGCTATGGACATGAGAGTTGGGTAAGGAAGGATGGATATAGACATTTAAAAGTAGAATCATTAAAGGTACATTTTAGAAGAGCTAAAGCAGAGAACTCTTTCAAAGCACAGAAAATAAAGAGAATTCATATTTTATTTATGTGTGTTCCATATTAAATCAACTTTGAAGAATCATAAAGTTACATTTTAAAATTGTAAATTGTAAAAGTTTAAAAGGAATAAAATAAATGTGTAAAATATATTGTATGAAAGTAGGAAAACATTTCATCATGTTTCTGAGCTAGTCTAGAACAGTCATTCAAACCTCTATGCTTTAGTTTCCACATCTGTAAAATGTAGATAATTTAATACCACCTTACATTTAGGGTTGTTAAGAAGATAAAATGAGTTAATATGCATAAAAAAGAAGTAGAATATCATTTGGTCTATAATAAATGCAATTTAAACGAGTTCTTTTTTATACCTTGTCAGCCTTTTGGCTAAGATCACTTGTAAATGAGTCATTTTATTAACACAAGGATTGCTTTACATTCCCTTTGTTTTTATTTTTAATGTTCAAAAGACTCCATTCTGTCTATTGTGAGTACTGAATGGAGTATATATTTAGAGTGCTTTTAGCAAATATTTATATATGTCTGAAGTAATGTCATTTAAGTCTCACAACAACCCTATAAGGCAGAATCCTCAATTAGTCACACATTACCAATAAGGAAATTGAGGATCAGATTAGTTGTCATTTGTTTAAGTGTCACACAATGGATAGGTAGCAGAGCCAGAATTCAATACAATTACAGAATTGTAAAACACTGTAAACTGTGTAAGACTTTCCTTTTCTTATTTGATTCAATGCCTAGCATTCTTGCTGAATGACTGGATGGGTCATGGTGGAGAAATTATGATTTTAGATGTATTATAGGCAATGTTGTTGTAGATTGTGGACTGAAATTATTTCTGTTTAGTAAAGACTTAAGTGTCAGTGTTGACAGGGCCAGATTAAATTATGATGAGTTTTGTCATAAATACCTTGCTTTAGAAGACTATTCCTTAGTAGTATTTAACTTAACTTGATGATGTGCTAATGCCAAGAATGATGAGCTAGAAGCCATGTTACAATTAGATTGTTTATTTTATCATTAAAAAAATGTAATGAGATGGCAATACAAACATATCATCTAGGTGCTCTTTTGATTTATAATATTGCCAACATAGAGAGGAAAATTTTGTAGGCAATACTGAAAATTACAGTAAATAGAAATCCTTAGACCATTTCTTTCTGAGATCAATACAATTATCTGAAGAGTTTTTAAAATTCACACAAATGTATTAATATATCTGTCCATGAAAAATGCCACCATAACAAGTAAAACCGCAAGTTTAGAGAAAGTTTGCAATATATTTAAAATTTACAGTATATTTAATGTCAAAGACATGCAACCTTAATACACAGAAGATGTATGTAGGGGAAAAAAAGCACATATATAGAGAAAAATGAGCAAAAATCTATCTGGTAGATACAAAACAAAAAACACAAATAGTTAATAAATCTCATTAGCAATAAAAATGCAAATTAAAATGAGATAAATTAGCCCCCAGTGGAATTGGCAGGGTTTTAAAATGACAAATATTCAGTGCTGACAACATCATGGGAAATAAGCACTCTCACACCCTGCTGGTGGTAGTGTAAATTGATCAGCCCAGTCTGTAGAGCAATTTAGCAAAACAGAATGTCTTGAAAATGTTCATACCCTTTGACTCAGCAAGTTTGCTTCTAATAATATGTCTTACAAAAATAATTGGACAAATGGGTACCTGTAAATGAGCAAGGACATTCATCATATAATTTTCTTCTAATATTGAGAAACAAGGTCATTTAGTGTTGGTTTGGTTGGCTTTGCACTAGTTATGTAAATCAAGATATGTTGTATACCAAGAAATACTGCCAAATTTGCTGATTACTTATTACTTGCTACTTGTCTTATTTGCATTATTTCATTTCCTCCTTACCACAACACTAGGGACTAATGATTTCCCTATGTTGTACATGAGAATATTGGTCATCACAATAAATAACTTATCCAAAAACTCAAACTAGGTCCATCAAATGCCAAGACTCAATCTCTCAACAATATGCCATATTGTAGTATTTGGTAACTTGGAAAGAAATGAAAAAAGCAGGATGCCAAATAGTGCCTAAGTATGATTCCATTTTTCATGTAGTTATAGGTGGTAGTGTTGCAGGGGATTTTATGATCTACTTTTGCACATATGTTTTCAATAGGTATGTTTGTTCAGGTAATTTTTAAAGTTATGTTTTCAAATGAATTGACTTCAACTTAATTTCAACTAAAATCAAAGCTATTGTAACACAAGAGAGAAGTGCTTGTGTGTGTACCTGCATTTGTGTCTACTTCAAGCACTGGGAATGGAAAAGAATGGAAACTTGTTAACTGACATTATTATTTATTCTCTGTCTCTCTCTCTTTAGGTGTTAAGTTGTGTCTGACTCTTGCAACCCCATGGACTGTAGCCTACCAGGCTCTTCCATCCAAGGAATTTTTCAGGCAAGAGTACTGGAGCGGGTTGTCATTTCCTTCTCCAGGATATCTTCCTGACCCAGGAACTGAAGCCAGGTATCCTGCATTGCAGGCAGATTCTTAACCAACTGAGATATGAGGGATAGTAACTAATATGTTCCACTAAGTTTATTTTAATAGTTAAAACACTTCTTACACAGAACAGTTCTATCACATGACTCATAAAGTTCCATCCAAAGTGAATACAGTTAATTGCAGCATGATTTTACATAGCGAACTCTGTACTCAATATCAAATTTTCCCTTTGTGTATTACCATAACCAGAATGAAAGATTTCATAATAATGATAATAGTGAAATCACTGTCTCTTTTGTTAGCATTCCATACTAAAGAGATAAACATAATATTTAATTCATAAATTTCATTCAGTTCATATTTACAAAGTGTATGCTCTATGCCAGTTAAGCAGGAAATAAAGACATGGTCCTTGCTTCTGTGAAGCACACTGTCTGGTTATGGAAAGAGTTATGCCATGTCAATTGATCATGTAGTAAAAAATATAATTTTTGGAAAGCTGAAGAGTGGTCAAACAAATGGCATTAATTCTTTTATGCAGTTCCACTTACTGGGTTCCAGAAAGTGTCTTACATACTGCAGATACAACAGCAAATGAAACATAGTTCTTGGTCCCAAGTGGCTCACAGTCTGGCAAGATACTCACAAAATCATTAACAAAATCAAATAATTTTTATGAAAGGTGTGCTGCTGCTGCTAAGTAGCTTCAGTTGTGTCTGACTCTGTGCGACCCCAGAGATGGCAGCCTACCAGGCTCCCCCATCCCTGGGATTCTCCAGGCAAGAACACTGGACTGGGTTGCCATTTCCTTCTCCAATGCATGAAAGTGAAAAGTCAAAGTGAAGTCGAACAGTCGTGTCTGACTCTTAGCGACCCCATGGACTGCAGCCTACCAGGCTCCTCCGGTCCATGGGATTTTCCAGGCAAGAGTACTGGAGTAGGGTGCCATTGCCTTCTCCAATGAAAGGTGTAGTGGAGCCTTAACTAATTGAGGTTATAGGAAAAGAGTTCAAAAACTGTTTCATCTATGACAAGCAGAATGTAATGAAGTGAAGAAACCATCCTCTTCAAAATGTTTGAATGAGCCAGTACATCTAACATTATGACTCGACATATTTCCACACAATTTTTGTGCATTATTACTTAAATCTGGTCGACATTCTCCTTTCCACAGGCCAAGGCTGCCAATTAAGCATATCATATCACAGTTCTGTATTCCAAAATGTTTTCTTCTGTCTTGAAATTATGTATCATGTTTCCTTGGAGTCAGAAAGTGAAACACAAAAGATCCATGTCAGTGTAAGTCAGAAAGCAACCATGAAAATGTGTTTGCCTTAGCGATGAAACATCCAGACTTTTAAACCAGAGTTTGAAGGCTCTCCAAGAAACTCTTCGGGAAAAACTTTAGCCTTGATATTGCCATTCTGGGGCCTGAAAACCAATCTTATTGAAGACTGAATCATTACAATTAAATAAAAGATTATCTAAATAAAGCAAAACTCAACATTGTCCCCATTACTGACTATCCTGGCCTTGAAGTCCTCGTGTATCATTTCTAAAGAATGAAATAGTCCTGACAATGGATGAGAAATAGATAACAAAGAAAGGATCATTTATGTTAGCAACACCTATGCCTAACTATTGCAAGAGCAACAACCTCATTCCCTCTAGTCCGGCTCTACCTCCTCCATCTCATCTGATGATGAACTTTCTTGCTTTCAAATCTGTTTATCAGACTGGTAAAATTTTCAGACAACTTAATCTATTTTTCTGGGCAAAAATGTCAAAATTCATTATTATGGCACACAGATTCTTTATGCTAACCTCTCTAGTCATAGCTCTCACCGTCTCTTTCCTTGAACCATAGGCTCCACTTCATCATTCTGTCCTCTTTGGACCATTTATCTATCTTTCATTACAAGCAGGTCTTAGAGGTAATGTGGGTTTGTTTCCAGATTGCTGCAATAAAGGTAATGTTACAACAAAACAAGTCACACAAATTTTGTGATTCTGAAGTGCATGTAAAAGCTTTGTTTTTGTAAAGCAATTTTCCCCCAATTAAAAATAAATTTTAAAAATTTATGTTTACATGATACTGTAGTCTATTGTGTGTCATAACATTAAGTCTAAAAAATCAATGTACATACCTTATTTTTAAAAATGCTTTGTTGCTAAAAATGCTAACAATCATCTGACAGTGCAGGGTTGCTACGAATACTCAACTTGTAAAAAATGCAATATCTTTGATGTACAATAAAATGAAGTGTGATAAAACAAGGTCTGCCTGTACTTAGTTTGATAGTTAGCTGATGCAGCTCCCAAAATAAAGGTAATTTTTTACTCCTTTATAACTCTACCCTCTGCTTACATTTATTGATGAAATGTTTGACTATCTCTATTGAACTAATAGCTCCATAAAAGGATGTTTTTTTTCCTTAAGTATCTTTAAAAAATTGTTCCTAGCTTTATACCTACAACATGGTACTCAGTAGATATTTTTTATTGAATGAAGTAATGAAAACCCTGAGCAGGTATGGATTGAATCTAAAGATCTGGTATAAAAAGATGTCCAAGCAGGGAAAGAAGAAAAAGAATTCTGGACCTGTCTGTGTAAGCAAATTTCTCACAGAAAATATATAAAAGTCATACCAGAATATCCTAAGGCAAAATGTGGATCTTTGAGAAAAATTTAAAAATGCAATATGATAACCAGAGAAGAAAAATCATAATAGACCTATTTTTTCTTTTTGTATGTGAATCCTCACATGTGAAAAGAACAGATAAAATTGAAGGGATAATGTTTTGGGAGAATAGTAAAAATAATTGCTTCTTATTACTAGGGTAGTAGCAAGAAATGATCATATGGCAACTGGAACACAGCTCCAGGCTTATTAATTCAAGCAATGCAAGTATAGCAGAATTCCTGTAACTGATGCTTTTTCCAGTAAAGACCCCATATGTATAACACAGAAATCCAAATCACTTCACAAATACTTCAGTGTAATGGGACTGGCTGTGGCTTCCCTGGTGGCTCAGACAGTGAAGAATCCACCTGTAATGCAGGAGACCCGGGTTCGATCTCTGGGTTGGTAAGATCCCCTGGAGGAGGGCATGGCAACCTGCTCCAATATTCTTGCCTGGAAAATCACCATGTACAGAGGAGCCTCACTGTCTACAGTCCACGGGGTTGCAAAGAGTCAGACATGATTGAGCAACTAAGCACAAGCACATTGCATGCAGGAGCTAATTCCTTGTGAATAGAAAGAAAACAGGTATTTGGAATGCAAATCTTGGTGAATAGAGCCCTGGTGGCATGTGCTATAAATTTCAACAAAATAAGCTCCCTGCTTCTGTGGCCCTTGATTCTAAAACTGAAAGGAATGGTCAAGTTTAAAAGATGAGACCTTAAAATTTTTATTGTACACTTTTTTTTAAACTGTTGTTGGTGCTATTTGTGCATCCACACTTGACTGTAAATTAAACTGGAGTATATAATGGAGAGGGCTTCCCAGGTGGCTTAGTGGTAAAGAATCCACCTGCCAGTGGAGAAGACACAGGAAACACGGGCTTGATCTCTGGGTTGGGAAGATCCCCTGGGAAAGGATATAACTTGCTCTAGTATTCTTTCCTGGGAAATCCCATGGACAGAGGAGCCTGGTAGGCTACAGTCCATGGGGTCACAAAAGCCAGACATAACTTAGTGACTAAACAACAACAACAATTTAAAGGAAAGTGTGTGTTAGTCGCTCAGTCATGTCTGACTCTTTGCAGTCCCATGGACTGTAGCCCACCAGGCTCCTCTGTCTGTGAAATTCTCCAGGCAAGAATACTGGAGTGGGTTGCTATTCCTTTCTCCAGGGGATTTTTCCAACCCAAGGATCGAACCTGGGTGTCTGCATTGCAGGCAGATTCTTTACCATCTGAGCCACCAGAGAAGCAGAATTTAATGGAGGACGTACACTGAAAAACCTTGCCCTCATCTAGTGGACAGAGCTAAGCAGATAAATGAGTAAAATACATAATGTATTTCACCAACACTTCACTTGGTGACATAGTAGGGAAATAAAGTGGGGAGGAGCACAGGTGAGGGCAGGGTGAGGGTTTCCTTAGTATTCCACAGCCATACATAAGTCCTAAGAAGCCTGGGTAATTACTGTGAATCAAGAAAATGGACATAATATCATTGGTCTTGAGATCTCAAGGTAAATAAGAGATGTGAGGCTTTGAGTGTTGAGGAGGAATGGAGGGGTGAGGAGGTTTAAGACTCCAAGGTCTTAATCAGATTTAGGGCATCTTCTGGACTTCTGCTATGGAGCCAGGAGGACCCTTGGGAGGAATGTTCTTATTATTCAAATCCCACTGAGGTCAGGGCCTCTCCCTTGATCAAGTTTAAAAAGTCTAGAATATAAAAAATGGGAAGAAAAGATACTGCTAAAACTTGGCAAATGCTCATGATATTATTCAATTCCAAATTTTCAAACTTCAAACAAAGGTCTTCCATTTCAAAAATGGTCTTTAATGGAGACAAAAGCTGAGTCACAGAAATAAGAAATCAACTTGGGGAGCAGAGCCTGGGAGCAGGCTATATTTCTTTTTCTGTGAGAGAAGTCTATTACTAAAGTTGTATCAACAAAACCCATAATGTATGCTTTTGATCTAGTCTCTGTACACTCTAAGCCCATAATTTTGGAAATAAACCTCAGGAATTAGGTAGAAAAAAGAAGAAATTATATTCTCTATCAAAGCTCACCTAGAGTCGACAGTTTAGGAAATGAAATGAGACATGTAGCCAAATAACTAAAAAGCAAGCTGTTGCCAGCGTCAGAATACCTTTTTGAACAGCTACAGCATTTTGGGGCTCTTGAGAAACTTCAAGACAGTCAAATACCAGTGTAGTTTTCTTTAACTTGGGAGATTTTATTATTCTCATGAAGCTGTATGTGAAATGAAGCTGTCATTCATGAAGCTGTCACAAGGAAGATAAAGCAGGCAACAACTCATGACTGCTCAACGATGTAGATTTTTGACCAAGATTTATGAAGTTCCAAGAAATCATTTTTCCTACTTTTGACAATCCTTTCCCACTTTCAGCTTCCATATCACACACCACTGTAATCCCTCCCATTGTCAGGAGAGACTGGGTGAAATTATGTACCACCGCAACATCAAAAGCCCTTGAGGAATGTTTGTTGTTGGCTCATGGCACCTGACCTCTGGCTGTCATCTATGAATCAGCACTGCAGCTTTCTTCACCTTTCTAGACATCTTGACACTCACATCTGTCCTGCATATGCAGAAGATATCAGAGATATCATACATATAAACTCAGAAAACGGTGAAAACCATTGTAAGCAGAAGGAAGGTAGGTTATCAGGAAAAGGCTTGTTTTATTATATAAGGAAGTACAGGCTAGACGGCTATGGTATTGCCTTATCCAAGAGCAAATGACCTCACAGCTATGCTTAGTGAAGCATTCATACTTTTCTTCCTGTTAAGATTGAAATGAAACTAACACTAGTCAGTTTTGTCTCCTGTGAAATGAAAGATTCATGTCTCCTTTCCAGGGAGGATATGGCGGTGATAACCCCTTTGAGGAGATTTAGGCTTTTATCTGGCAGAAACAGGAGGGCCAGAGTGGAAGTAGGGGCAAGATTTGGAGTGCAGAGGTCATAAGGACGTGCCAGAAAGGAGTGTTCTGAACAGAGGTATAGTGTTGGAAATGTACAGATCGTGTCGGGAGACAGTAATTTGATCACTATGTCTAGAGTGAAAGTTTCAAACAAAGGAACAGTTAAACATAAAACTGGAAAAGTAAACGAGGGATAGATTGTATGAGTCTTTGAATGCCAGAGGTAGTAAACTAGATTTATGATTTTTCAGTTATAAGTGATCAATGCCAGATCTGATTCTTGTGCCTTATCATTACACAGTGAATAGCACATTTTTCCCTAAGCAAAAGCTACCTCTAGAAATCACTTTGGATAGTAGAAATCACTGATGTTAGAAAGTCCTAGGCCTTTTCTAATGTGTTTAAATACTTTCAGGTGTAGCATATATTGTCTATATTAACCAACTATGCTATATCTTTCTATGTGTCATTACTACTGGAGATTTCAGAATATTTTCCATCATTTGAATGTCCTCCTACTTCAAGCCTATAAGAATGTCCATCAAAACTACACCTATAGATGTATTAGAGTGAGACAATGAAAACTTATTTCAAATGAGTAACAAGGCCATTCCACCATTAATTCTTCCCCTGAAAACTGAAATAATTTACCTCTCAGAAGTGCCATTAATTGACAAGCACACAATGATGGAATTTATTATCTGCTCTTTGAGTTAATTTGTATTGATCCCCCCCCCAAATGTCATTGGAAACTGCTGTTGCAACATCATCTCCCTCAAACTGCTGATGAATTTTCTATAAAGATATCTAAAGATGATAATCTGTAGAATGAAATGTGAATTCTGGCAAATTTTAAACAGAAAGTTTCTCTTGTGATACCTCATGGTTATCAGAATGGCTTTAAATGATCCAAGTATGTATCCATACTTCATAAAGTTTAAGTCAGAAAAAGAGGAACTCTGATTTGTTTGTGTATATTAGAGAAGGACTGTAACTGTTTTATATGAAAAATGATTCTAGGCTAGGATTTGACTAGGTTTTGCACAAGTGGCAAACTCCAAGGACATCTTCCCTATAAAAAAAATTGGGGATAATAATTGATAGTGGACATGTATATGTCACTAGCCACAAGACTTAAAAATAATATGTATATCATTATTTTGTAACTATTAAAGTGTTACATATATAACATTATTATTATGAATTGCCATATCCATAAATCTCTCCAAATTGCAATATATAATAATTAACTATGGAACTTACTTATTTTTTGATGAACAATGTTTATTGCTTGTCTCTTTTTCATGAATGTTCATTAGGAGAGGGGTCTAAGTCTGTTTTTTAACTATATATCTTAAGTATCAAAAACATTTGCCTTTTACATAAGTGCTCAAATAATAAATATTCATTGAACAAAATAAAACATTATAATTTAACATCTTGTGATGATATTCTTATACACCTACCTGACTTCTTAAACACAAGATCTATCATTTAGGGTTCCTCCCCTTTAAAAATCCTATTAATGCTTTTATATACATTTATCCTACTGTTGGTATTTATTGACTTATCTAGCCACATAACACATTGTGTCTTTCCTCAACCCTGTAAAAATTTTAACAACTTTCAAATACACAATATAGGATTATTAACTATAGTCACCATGCTGTACATTATATCCCATGGCTTATTAATTTTTGATCCCCTTTACCATTTTGCTTACTTCCTACCCCCACATCTGGCAATCACCAATTTGTGCTCTGTTTCTGTAATCTCAGGTTTTTAGATTCCATATATAGGTAAGATCATAAGGTATTTGTCTTTGTCTGGCTTATTGCATTCAGAATAATTCCTTCAAGATCCATCCAGGTTGTCACAAATTGGCAGGATTTCTTTAGTTTTTATGACTAATATTCCGTTAGGTTTATATACCATATCTTCTTTATCCTTTCATCCACTGATAGTCACTAGGGTTGAGCCCGTGTCTTACCTGTTGTAAACAATGCTGCAATGAACATTGGAGTGCATATAATCTTTTCACTTTGTATTTTCATTTCCTTCGGATAAATATCAAAAGTAGAATTGCTGGATTATATGGCAGTTCTATTTTTAATTTTTAATTTTTTTTTCCTTAGGGGCTGCATCAGTTTACATTAAGAATGCACTCAAGTGTTCCCTTTTTTCCATATTGCTGCCAACACTTGTTATTTCTTATCTTTTTGTTAATAGCCATTGTGACAGGTATGAGATATATCACATTGTCCTTTTGATTTGCAAATCAATGCTTCTTTTTGGCTTCAAATATTCAGTTGGGCTTCCCTTGTAGCTCAGCTGGTAAATAATCTATCTGCCTGCAATGTGGGAGACTTGGGTTCTATCCCTGGGTTGGGAAGATCCCCTGAAGATGGGAAAGGCTACCCACTCCAGTATTCTGGCCTGGAGAATTCCATAGACTGTATAGTCCATGGGACTGCAAAGAGTTGGACAAAATTGAGTGACTTTCACTCATTCATTTTTTAAAATTACGAGATATTTCATACAAAGAAAGTTGAAAATACAAAAGATACTATAGGGTTAAAATAATAATAAAGAAAATGCTGCCATAGTCATCAATCTCTCTAAAAATCAATGATATTCTCTTATCAAGTTTATAATTATTAGTATTGAAACCCCATTGTGTGCCCCTCCACAATCACCACCCTCTGCCCTCACCCCTCTGTTAAGGTTAACCATTTTGCACTTCTCCTCAGCTTGCTTATTATATTTTGACTATATATATATATATATATATATATATATATACACACACACACATATGCATACATGTATGTATGTACATATATATGTGCATATATACATATATATACATATATATACACATTCATTGCTAAAGCACTTTATATATAAATATTATACTATACTACATACATTCTCATGTTATGTTTTTATCTACTCATTCTGCTTGTGAAATATATACATGCATATAGATATATATGTATTTACTATCTATATAGCAATATTTGTCTATCTATTGATCTACAAACAGATGGATGGAATCTATATATGCCTGTAACTTCAGCGTTTTCATTTTTACTTTTTTTAAATATATATATTTTATCGAAGCATAGTTGACTTACAATATTTCAGGTGCATGGCAAGGTGATCTAGTTATACATATACACATATATTATTTTTCAGATTATTTCCATTATAGGTTATTACAAGATATTGATGATAGTTCCCTGTATGAAAACCTTTGCTGCTTGTTGCATGCCTTTTTTTAAAATTAGAAATCTAGCATTCTATTTATGCTAAGTAAATCAAGTGGAATCAAAATGTCATATTTTTTTTAATTCAGCAAAAATTCATGTTTTCTAATATATATATTATGCACACTATTTATATATATATATATATATATAAGCTTTTTTACTACACTTGATAAAGGCTTGAAAAAATATCAGAAAAAAAGAAGAGGTGGAGAAATTGTAAAACATAAACTAAATGAAATGGGAGCACTGAGTATGAAATAGAAAAAGAAAAAACTAATTGAAAGTAAAAGATCATTATATAGTCTAGTTATTTTTAAACATGGCTGCTTTTCACAAACATATCTGGAGCTTTGGAGGAAAAAAGCATTTGTATTTTTCAAAATATTCTAATATAATTCTAATATGCATCTGGAATATAAAAAATGATTAAGGTATAAAAAACAGAGAAATGTTGTGATATGCAATATGAATTCAGATAGTCAATTCTTTACTACAAAATGAATTCCAGAGAGAATATGAAGGGAAACAAGGAGAGCAAAGAACACCTCACTAAGTTGAATAAAAATTCAAGTCTTCAGAATGAAATGGCCCACCCAGGGTCAAGTAGAATGAATAAAGACCCACATTTTAGTGAAACCTCTGAACTCAGAAGACTGAGAAAGTTCTGAAAGCTTCAAAAAACAAAAGTAACACTAAGTCTTTATAAAGGGGCTAGAAATCAGATTGGTATCAGATACATTATTTGTTAGCATTTGGTCCTAGAGTAAAGTGCAGAAATACCTACAAAAGTCTGAACAAAATGACATTGAACCAAAATATATATCAAAGTACCATTAAAAAGCAAGTTTAAATAAAAATATCTTTGCACAAACAAGAATTTAAAAGATCTACTAGCGACAGACTCTCTCTGAAAGAATTAGTGCAGCAAAATAAAAAAAATATTTCCAAGAGGAATGTGTGGGATATTAAAAAAAAAAAAAACTACCACTCAACAATAAGGAGAAACAAGTCACTAATATGCATTAATCTCAAATCATTATTCTAAATGAAAGAAGCTAGACCCAAAGGCTACATGTTGCATGGTTCCACTTGTATGACTTTATAAAAGGCACACACTATAGGTACAGAAAAGAAATCAGTGGTTTTCAATGACTGAAGTAGGGGAAAGGGTTAACGACACCAGGGGACAAGAGGAATATCTGGATAATGGAACTATTCTATATGTTGATTGTGGCACTGATTATACAACCATATTCTTTTGTCAAAATTCAAAGGGCTGTACACCAAAAGGGGGAAAAATAGAGAGCTATGTAAATTATGCCTCATAAATAAATAAATACACCCATATAAAAATGATTATAGGCTTTCCTATTAAATGGTAGTTTTAGTGATTTAGAATTCCTATTATTTTTCTGTTGACCAATCATGATACAATGGTATTAAGTGAGTCACAATAATAAAAGATGTTTAACAGTTTTCACAATCAATAGCCAGACAACAAAATAAAAGACATTTACAATTGCAAGCCATGATGGGAACATGATTAACTTAAAAATATAAAATAATTGCATACAGTTTGGGGGATTTAAGCAGAGTGATGCAGTAAGTGGAAGTGCATACATGCACCTGCTTTCATCTGCCCAGTCAGTCTGTGTCTTTTGGTTGGTGCATTTAATCCATTTACATTTAAGGTAATTATAGATATGCATGATCCTATTGGCATTTCTTAATTGTCTTGGGATTATCAGGAAGATCCCCTGGAGAAGGAAATGTTAACCCACTCCATTATCCTTGTCTAGAGAATCCCATGGACAGAGAAGCCTGGTAGGCTACAGTCCATGGGGTCACAAAGAGTCGGACATGACTAAACGATTTCACTTCACTATCTTCTGTAGGTCTTTTACTTCTCTTGTGTTTCCTGCTTTGAAAAGTTCCTTTAGCATTTGTTGTAAAGCCGTTTTGGTGATGCTGAATTCTCTTGACTTATGTTTTTCTGAAAAGCTTTTGATTTCTCCATCAAATCTGAATGAGAGTTTATTCTTGGTTGTAGGTTCTTCTTTTTCATTACTTTAAATATATCGTGCCATTCCCTTCTGTCTTGTAGAGTTTCTGTTGAGAAATCAGCTGGTAATCGGATGGGAGTTCTCTTGTATATATTTGTCATTTCCCCCTTGTTGCTTTTAATATTTTATTTTTGTTTTTATTTTTTGTCAGTTTGATTACTATATGTTTTGTGTCCTGGTGTATTCCTCCTTGGGTTTATCCTGCCTGGGACTTTGTGCTTCCTGGACATGATTGACTATTCCCTTTCCCATATTAGGGAAGTTTTCAGCTATTATCTCTTCAAATATTTTCTTAGGTCTTTTCTCTCTTTCTTCTCCTTCTGGGACCTCTATAATGAGAATGTTGGTGCATTTAATGTAGCCCCAGAGATCTCTTGGCTGTATCCATTTTTTTCTTCTGTATTAAGTTCTATGGCAGTGATTTCCACCATTCTGTCATGCAGGTCATTTATCTGCTCTGCCTCAGTTATTCTAGTTCATTTGGTAAGGAATCCACCTACAATGCAAGAGACCCCAGTTTGATTCCTGGATCAGGAAGATTCACTAGAGAAAGGATTGGCTACCCACTCCAGTATTCTTGGGCTTCCCTTGTGGCTCACCTGGTAAAGAATCTGCCTGCAATGCGAGAGACCTGGGTTCTATCCCTGAGTTGGGAAGATCCCCTGGAGAAGGGAAGGGCTACCCATTCCAGTATTCTGCACTAGATAATTCCTTGGACTGTATAGTCCATGGGGTCACAAAGAGTCAGACATGGCTGAGAAACTTTCATTTTTGGCGTATTATTCATCTCTGCTTGTTTTTGAGTTTTTCTAGGTCTTTAGTCAGAGAAGGCTATGGCATCCCACTCCAGTATTCTTGCCTGGAAAATCCCATGGACGGAGGAGCCTGGTAGGCTGCTGTCCAAGGGGTCGCTAGGAGTCGGACACGACTGAGCGACTCCACTTTCACTTTTCACTTTCATGAATTGGAGAAGGAACTGGCAACCCACTCCAGTATTCTTGCCTGGAGAATCCCAGGGATGGGGGAGTCTGGTGGGCTGCCGTCTATGGGGTCGCAGAGAGTCAGACACAACTGAAGTGACTTATCAGCAGTAGCAGCAGCAGCAGGTCTTTGGTAAACATTTCTTGCATCTTCTCCATTGTTTTCCAGAGATCCTGGATCATCTTCACTATCATTAATCTGAATTCTTTTTCTGGAAGGTTGTATATCTGCACTTCATTTAGTTGTTTTTCTGGGGTTTTATCTTGTCCCTTCATCTGGGACATAACTTTCTGTTTTTTTCCATCCTGATTACCTTTCTGTGATGTGGCTTTTGTTCTAGCTGTTGTGGGAATTGTAGTTTTCTTGCTTCTTCTCTTTGCCCTCTGATAAAGGAGGCTAAGAGGCTTGTGCAATTTTCCTGATGGGAGGGACTGGCAGTGAGAAAAACCCTGTCTTGCTCTGGTGGGCAGGGTTTTGTTCAGTAAAGCTTTAATCCAATTATCTGCTTATGGGTGGGATTGCACTCCCTTCATGTTAGTTGTTTGGCTTGAGGCAACCCAGCCCTGGGGTCTAGGGACTCTATGTTAGGATTAATGGCAACCTCCAAGAGGGTTTATGCCAAGCGAAACATTCCAAATCACTGCTGCCAGTACTCCCATCCCTGTGGTGAGCCTTTGCTGACCCAGGCCTCCACAGGAGACCCTCCAACACCAGCAAGTCGTTTTGGTTCAGTCTCCTGTGGGGGTCACTGCTCCTTTCCTTTGGGTCTTGGTGCACACAAGATTTTGTTTATGTCCTCCAAAACTAGAGTCTCTGTTATCCCCAATTCTGGGGAAGTCCTATACTCAAATTCCATTGGCCTTCAAGATCTTATTCCTTGGGGATTCCCAGTCCCTTTGTCAGATCCCCAGGCTGGGAAGCCTGACGTGGGGTTCAGAATCTTCACAATGGTGGGAAATTCTTTTGTATTATTGTTGTCCAGTTTGTAGGTCACCCACCTGGAAGGTATGGGATTTGATTTTATCTGGATTGTGCCCCTCCTACCATCTCACTTCAGCTTCTTCTTTGTCTCTGGACATGGAACATCTTTTTTTGGTGGGTTCCAGATCCAACCCATCTATTCTAAAGGAAATCAGTCCTGAATTTTCATTGGAAAGACTAATGCTGAAGTTGAAGCTCCAATACTTTGGCCGCCTCATGGGAAGAACTGATTGATTAGAAAAGACCCTGATGCTCGAAAAGATTAAAGGCAGGAGGAGAACAGGAAACAGAGGATGAGATGGTTGGATGGCAAAATCAATTAGATGGACATGAGTTTGAGCAAGCTCCAGGAGCTGATGATGGACAGGGAAGCCTGGCATGCTGCAGTCCATGGGATCCCAAAGAGTCGTACATGACTGAGTGACTGAACTGAACTGAACTGAGCTGAGCATCCTCCTGTCAATGGTTGTTCAACATTCAGTTGTGATTTTGGTGCTCTCACAGGAGGAGATGAATGCACATCCTTCTACTCTGCCTTATTTTTACTTTTATACAGAAATTCAGTGATGAAGATAGTTATTTCATTTTTTTAAAAAATAAATTGCCATTGCAAATAATGCTACTATAAACGTTATTCTCCATGTGCAATAGTACTTCTAATGTAGCATTTCTTAAATGGGGGTGATTTTTTCCTTAATGGTGCATTTCACTATATTTGAAGACCATTTTGGTTAACATGAGTGGAGGTGGGTTGCTACTATGCTGCTGGTATCTATTAAGCAGATATCCAGTGTATTCTATAATGCACAAGAGAGCCCACACAACATAGGCTTTTCTGCTCAAAAACGTCAGCAATACACAGGTTGAGGAACTCTGCTCTAGGTCAAATACCAGTGAGTGGAAATTTTTGGTTTTATGGTATATGTATATTAAACTTTACAATATTATGCCAAATTGTATCTTAAGTCAATTATCCCAATATGCACAATGTATAAGGGTTCATTCTAGGACAATTTTGCTTATAATTATTACAAAACTTTATTTGTATGGCAGTTGTAAAGTGGTATATCATTGTGATTTAAATTTACATTTCCTAGTTACAGATGACGTTGTTATAATTTTACATGTTTATTGGACATTTAGATTTTTTGTTTGTGCAATTCCTATTCCTTTTTAAACCATTTTCCGCTACATATATGTATATTTTTTCTGATTAATATATAAGGAACTCAGTGTATTATGTGTACTTATGTTCTAATGTCAATGAATTGTAATTTATCAATCTCTTTCATGGTTTGTCCTTTGGGTGCCCTGCTTAAGAAATCCTTTATATTATACTTGGTATTATGAAATTATTCTTCTATAATTTATTCTAGAACTATTAAAATTCCGCTTTTAATATGTAGCTCTTTAGTATGTCAAGAATTGATTTTTGAGTGTGGTGTTAAGAGAGATTCAATTTCAGCTATTTTTTGTAAGTGGTAGCCAATAGTCTGAGGATTATTTACTGAATGGTCAATGATTTTCCCATTGATCAACAATGCTAGTTCTGTCATAAATCATATGCTTTTGGAAATGTGACCTGGTTTCTGGGCTCTTTATTTAGTTATCTTAGTCTGCTATCCATGCACCAAATTGCAAATGTCTTTATTACTCTACTGTATAATAATTTTTGATATCAGATTGGGCAACCCTTCTCCCTTGCTGCTTCTTATTTTTTTTTAATGATCGTCTCTGTTATTATGCTAATTTGTTCATCTATATGTACCTGAAATCCAGTTTGTCTAACTCTTTGAAAAACTTTGTTGGGATTTTGGTCAGCTTGAGAACTGAAGTCCAGAAAAAAAGTAATCTCCAGTAGACATATTATCAATATATCAGCAGATAGATTATATATTTCTGTTTATCTAAGTCTTGTTTTGCATCTTTAATAAAAGTAACTTTTCCAACATATTTTACAAATCATTATTAAATTTATTTCTAAGAACTGTATGCTTGTTAGTATCTTAAATGGTAACTTACTTTGAAGTGAAAATTTCCATTGATGCTATAATATAGACACGTAATTGATTTTATGTTGATTGTATTCACATCAAGTTGTCACATTCTCTTATCAATTCTAGCAATTTCTTCTAACAATTTTCCTTTTGGGTTTTCTAGCTTCCCAGGTGGTGCCAGTGGTAAAGAACCCAGCTGTCACTGCAGATGTAAGAGACATGGGTTCATATAAATATAAAAAAAGTATTTATAAACTTTTTTAGTTTCTTTAATTATTTTCTAAAATATTTTTTAAGAAAATAGTTCATTTTATCTAATTGTTTAACTGTATCATTTCTCACGTCCCACCATTTTTGTTCTGTTACAATATAGTTATGTCAAATTTGCGATTAGTAATATGTGATATCGCTCATTTTTATCCTTACTAAATCTCACAAGAGATTTTTTTCATTATATACTAAAATTATGGGGCTTATTGATTTTTCCTATTGTCCTGTTTTTCTCCTGCATTGATTTCTGCTGTAATCTTTATTCTTACTTTTTCCTTTACATTTATTTTGTTGTTATTTTTATAATGCCTTAAGAAATACATTTAGCTCATTGAATTTAGGGTTTCATCTTTTCTAATTTAAAGATAAAGATTTTTTTCCTTGTACATTTCATCAAATTTTTATTTGAAAAATGTTAATTGGTATCTAATATCATGTATTCTTTAATACATAAACTTGAAAAATTGTTCATTAATTTGAAAATACATTGGATTTTCAGATATATTTTGTCATTAACTTATAGTGGTTGAATTTCAGAAAATTTTATCTGTATAATACTGATTTTTTTAAAAAAATATTCAATTCACTTTATGGATTAGCATACAGCCTATTTTGGTAAAAACTGTATGTGTTTTCAAGAAAAATGTGTTTTCTTTCATTGCTAGGTGCAGAGTTCTATATACATTCACAACTTCCTGTTTGCAAATTGTGCTGTTCACAAAATACTAAGCATTCTAGCTAGTTTGTTCTTTTGTTTGTTTTCTGCTTAACATTTGAAATATTGAGGAAAATGCAGTAGAACTCCCAAAATCATGATGTGTTTTCCAATTTCTCCTTGGAATTATGTCAGTTTTTTTCTTTATTTGGAATCTACATTTATCTCGCATTTACTTGCCTCTGATTTATGTCTTTTATATCTATGTAGTTAACACTTTTTGAGATCTTACCATATTCAGGACTCTATTCTAAAATATGTATACAGATTTAGTCTTTAAGACAGCCCCATGAAGCAAGTACTAATTGCACTGCAATTTTACTGAGGAAGAAATAATCAGAACAAGCAACTTGTCCACAGTCACAGAGCTGGTATGGGCCTGAACAGTATGATATAAACAGTCCATGTTCATAATAGTTTATATTTTCTCTGCTTATAATGATGCTTTATGCTTAATATTTGCCCTAAATTTCTATTGACAATAATATACTTACTTTAATTGTTTCTTAGTATATCCCTGATATATTTTTTTTACTATCAATTTATCTGTTCTGTTATGCTTTCAGTATCTCTACTATAAACAACAGACTTATGTTTTGTTCCTCTACCAAATTAGATTATTTCTGCTTTACAGTGAGTAAATATAAGGGTTTCTCTGTGTATGTGTGTGTGTCAGTGTAAGTTTGTATGTGTTGTGTTGTGTGTCTGTGTGTGTGTATGAGTAAATGGAATATAGATGATGTAGGGACGAGGTAACAAAGAACTTTTTTTAATTTCTTGTAAGTGGTGGCAAAGTAGGTTATGATATGGCATTTTGTGACATAGATTTATACAATTTATTTATTAAAAATTCTGATCATGAGCTTACTATGTTCCAGGTGCTAACTTACAGGCCAGTGCTATGTAGATGAATTATGTAGTCTTGGAGCCCAAAGAGTCACTGTGTAAGGGAGAAATAGCTAAAGTGTTGACCTCCAATGCACCAAGAGCTATAATAAAGTGATACTTGATTTAACATATTGAATCCTCACAACAACCACAAGGAGAAGGTGCAATTATTGCTCCTATTTTCCAGATGGGGAAACTGAGGGTCAGGAAAGCTGAGTAAATCTATCAAGCTCATAATGCTAGTAAGTCATAAAACCATGTTGTGAATATCAGTCTTTCTAACAGCAAAGTTTCAATTTCCTTTTTTAAATTATTATGCCTCAGTGTCACCTACTTTTGAGAAAAGTCAAGCCTTAAAATTTCATGTGGTCACATATTACTAGCACTGAAAGTATGGCTTAAGCTCCTGTATTTGTATCTTGGCTCTAGGTGCTTTGCCACAGTGATGAATAAAATGGATGTTTTTGCAGCTATAAGACCTCTCCTGTCTCATCTATTGGGGCAAAAGACCTGAAGTGTTTATGAAAACTAGGAGTGTCATATTTCATACTTTTCCTCACACATCACCAAAACTTGCTTAAAATGACCTATTCTTGATCCATACACAAAACCAAAAGAAGACACCTAGGTAGGTTATAACAATTATGTCTGAGTGCAAATCAAGCAAAGATTTATTATTCACTTTAGGGTTTCTGTTGCTTCTAGGATGAAATCCTAATTTCCTGTTTGATTTCTAAGGCTCATCATTTATGTGGTCCTTGACAGTCTCTCTGGTCTCAATTACCATCAGGCTCCTAGTTGTACTTCATTCTCTAATGTAACATTCACAAATCTACATGATTATATAGACATCATATATTTTCACATGTGTGAAATTATGTACACTCCAGCACCCTGCCTGTATTACCTCCCTTGGCTCTGCCTGTGAAATTTCCTTTCTCAAGCTCAGCCTAAACAACGTAGCGTACTCAAGAAAAATGCAGTTTACCTGTCTCTATGGTCCCACAACCCATGGTCCATTTCTTGAGGCACATTTTATTGCAAAGAAGGCAAGCTATGAAATTTGCAAAGCCAAGTGAAAAATGACACTATGTGGTCCTTTTCTAAAAAATTATTAAGGATTTGAAGACAGCAGCAGCAGAGCATTCAACTAAATGCAAGATCATTCAAAGCCTGAGCTCCAGGCCCACTGATTGTAAATTGGTTTGTTTCTTTATTTTTCTATTAGATGTGTGGGGCTTAATACTTTCTTAATCCTTGCATTTCAACCCAAACATGTAGCAAGTTCTCAATAAATATTTGCTAAAACTCATGGAATAGGTTAAGTTTGGCTCTTTCAAGTGGGTGAGCATTTATACTATTATGTTTTTAGCACATTTTCCTTGTGCTAGCATTTTTTCTTAGATATACAAATTGGCATAATTTTAAGCACTTGGATAGGCTGCAGAGAAAAAATATAGTTTTCTCCTTTTGCTAAACAAAATATGGTGCTGTCGGAGCCTTTGTAGCCTCCAAGATAAAACACAAGCTTTTTGTTTTATTTTGACTTATTTTTTTTTTCTTTCATCAATCTTTGTCCAGGAAACTCAGAGAGAGCAACCCTTTGCTATGTCATGATACCCAAGAAACTTGAATTTAATACCTTGGAATATGGAAAGCTAAAGTCATTGTTTATAAGGCCTATGAAATACAGCAATAGCTATACAAAAACAACCCAACAAGAGAGAAATCATGAAGGTTATTGTAGTGGCTTAAGGATTTTAGAAACATGAAATATATAATGGTATTAGAACAAAGCTTTAGCAACTGCTTTATTATGGTAAGGGCATCTAGAGAAAGTAGAGGAAAGCACACTACTAACTGGGACGGGATATAGAGATGTAACAGGAGGTGCTGGTCTTTACATGCCCAGTACATACTGATGGCTCATTGATGAGCTATATAGATGCAGAAAACAATGAGATTCATGATGAATTGATAGCTGAGGTTTATTTCAATTCTGCCATGCTATGAAAAGTTACCTCAGAGGCTTATATGGGAGAAGGATGCTCAAACATGGGAATTATCTTCCATTATCACAAACAAACTCTTCATTTCCTTTAATAAAATGTATCACAAAATGGGCACAATAAAAGCCAGAAACAGTAAAGACTTAAGACAAGAAAAGATTAAGAAGAGGTGGCAATAATACACAAATGAACTTTAAAAAATGGTTTAAATGACCGAGATAAACACTTTGGTATGGTCACTCACCTAGAGCCAGACATCCTGGAGAATGAAATCAAGGGGGCCTTAGGAAGTATTACTAGCCGTGTGGCAGAAGCATGGCCGAGAGGAGCTACCCCACGTCCAAGGCCAGGGGCAGCGGCCAGGAGGAGCTACCCCATGTCCGAGATCAGGGGCGGCGACCAGGAGGACCTACCCACCATCCAAGGCCAGGGGCAGCAGCCGAGAGGACCATCCCACATCCAAGGAGCGGTGGTTGCACCGGAACAGGAGGGCTGAGATGAGTTACTCCACGTAATTGGTCAGGAGGGGCGGCTGTGAAGAGATACCACGCGTCCAAGGTAAGGAGCAGCGGCTGCACTTTGTTGGAGGAGCTGTGAAGAGATACCCCATGTCCAAGGTAAGAGAAACCCAAATAAGATGGTAGGTGTTGCAAGAGGGCATCAGAGGGCAGACACACTGAAATCATAACCACAGAAAACTAGTCAATCTAATCACACAGACCACAGTTCAGTTCAGTTCAGTCACTCAGTCCTGTCTGACTTTTTGAGATCCCATGAACTGCAGCACGCCAGGCCTCCCTGTCCATCACTAACTCCCGGAGTTCACTCAGATTCACATCCATCAAGTCAGTGATGCCATCCAGCCATCTCATCCTCTGTTGTCCCCTTCTCCTGCTCCCAATCCCTCCCAGCATCAAAGATTTTCCAATGAGTCAACTCTTCGCATGAGGTGGCCAAAGAATTGGAGTTTCAGCTTTAGCATCATTCCTTCCAAAGAAATCCCAGGGCTGATCTCCTTCAGAATGGACTGGTTGGATGTCCTTACAGTCCAAGGGACTCTCAAGAGTCTTCTCCAACACCACAGTTCAAAAGCATCAATTCTTCAGCACTCAGGTTTATTCACAATCCAACTCTCACATCCATACAGGACTACTGGAAAAACTAGAGCCTTGACTAGACAGACCTATTCAGCAATGTACTGTCACTGCTTTTTAATATGCTATCTAGGTTAATCATAACTTTTCTTCCAAGGAGTAAGCGTCTTTTAATTTCATGGCTGCAGTCATCATTTGCAGTGATTTTGGAGCCCCCAAAAATAAAGTCTGACACTGTCTCCACTGTTTCCCCATCTATTTCCCATGAAGTGATGGGACTGGATGCCATGATCTTCCTTTTCTGAATATTGAGCTTTAAGCCAACATTTTCACTCTCTTCTTTCACTTTCATCAAGAGGCTTTTTAGTTCCTCTTCACTTTCTGCTATAAGGGTGGTATCATCTGCATATTTGAGGTTATTGATATTTCTCCCAGTAATCTTGATTTCAGCTTGTACTTCTTCCAGCCCAGCATTTCTCATGACGTACACTGCCGATAAGTTAAATAAGCAGGGTGACAGTATAGAGCCTTGATGTACTCCTTTTCTTGTTTGGAACCAGTCTGTTGTCCCATGTCCAGTTCTAACTGTTGCTTCCTGACCTGCATACAGATTTCTCAAGAGGCAGGTCAGGTGGTCTGGTATTCCCATCTCTTTCAGAATTTTCCACAGTTTATTGTGATCCACACAGTCAAAGGCTTTGGCATAGTCAATAAAGCAGAAATAGGTGCTTTTCTGGAACTCTCTTGCTTTTTCCATGATCCAGCAGATGTTGGCAATTTGATCTCTAGTTCCTCTGCTTTTTCTAAAACCAGCTTGAACATCAGGAATTTCATGGTTCATGTATTGCTGAAGTCGGGCTTGCAGAATTTTGAGCATTACTTTACTAGCATGTGAGATGAGTGCAATTGTGCAGTAGTTTGAGCATTCTTTGGCATTGCCTTTCTTTGGGATTGGAATGAAAACTGACCTTTTCCAGGCCTGTGGCCACTGCTGAGTTTTCCAAATTTACTGGCATATTGAGTGTAGCACTTTCACAGTATCATCTTTCAGGATTTGAAATAGCTCTACTGGAATGCCATCACCTCCACTAGCTTTGTTTGTAGTGATGTTTTCTAAGGCCCACTTGACTTCACATTCCAGGATGTCTGGCTCTAGATGAGTGATCACACCATCATGATTATCCGGGTCATGAAGATCTTTTTTGTACAGTTCTTCTGTGTATTCTTGTCATCTCTTCTTAATATCCTCTGCTTCTGTTAGGTCCATAGCATTTCTGTCCTTTATCGAGCCCATCTTCACATGAAATGTTCCCTTGGTATCTCTAATTTTCTTGAAGAGATCTCTAGTCATTCCCATTCTGTTCTTTTCCTCTATTTCTTTGCATTGATCG
Source organism: Capra hircus (assembly GCF_001704415.2). Taxonomy (NCBI): domain Eukaryota; kingdom Metazoa; phylum Chordata; class Mammalia; order Artiodactyla; family Bovidae; genus Capra; species Capra hircus. The sequence continues at coordinate 4,671,689 of NW_017189517.1, forward strand.
CTGAAGAAGGCTTTGTTATGTCTTCTTGCTATTCTTTGGAACTCTGCATTCAGATGCTTATATCTTTCCTTTTCTCCTTTGCTTTTCACTTCTCTTCTCTTCACAGCTATTTGTAAGGCCTCCCCAGACAGCCTTTTTGCTTTTTTGCATTTCTTTTCCATGGGGATGGTCTTGATCCTTGTCTCCTGTACAATGTCATGAACCTCATTCCATAGTTCATCAGGCACTCTATCAGATCTAGGCCTTTAAATCTATTTATCACTTCCCCTGTATAGTCATAAGGGATTTGATTTAGGTCATACATGAATGGTCTAGCGGTTTCCCCTACTTTCTTCAATTTAAGTCTGAATTTGGCAATAAGGAGTTCATGATCTGAGCCACAGTCAGCTCCTGGTCTTCTTTTTGCTGACTGTATAGAGCTGCTCCATCTTTGGCTGCAAAGAATATAATCAATCTGATTTCGGTGTTGACCATCTAGTGATGTCCATGTGTAGAGTCTTCTCTTATGTTGTTAGAAGAGGGTGTTTGCTATGACCTGTGCATTCTCTTGGCAAAACTCTATTAGTCTTTGCCCTGCTTCATTCCACATTCAAAGGCCATATTTGCCTGTTACTCCAGGTGTTTCTTGATTTCCTACTTTTACATTCCCGTCCCCTATAATGAAAAGGATATTTTTTTTAGGTGTTAGTTCTAAAAGGTCTTCATAGAACCGTTCAACTTCAGCTTCTTCAGCATTACTGGCTAGGGCATAGACTTGGATTACCGTGATATTGAATGGTTTGCCTTGGTGACGAACAGAGATCATTCTGTTGTTTTTGAGATTGCATCCAAGTACTCTTGGACTCTTTTGTACATCCAAGTACATTTCGCACTCTTTTGTTGACCATGATGGTTACTCCATTTCTTCTGAGGGATTCCTGCCCACAGTAGTAGATATAATGGTCATCTGAGTTAAATTAACCAATTCTGGTCCATTTTAGTTTGCTGATTCCTAGAATTTCGACATTCACTCTTGCCATCTCTTGTTTGACCACTTCCAATTTGCCTTGATTCACGGACCTGACATTCCAGGTTCCTATGCAATATTGCTCTTTAGAGCCTCAGACCTTGCTTCTATTACCAGTCACATCCACAGCTGGGTACTGTTTTTGCTTTGACTCCATCCCTTCATTCTTTCTGGAGTTATTTACCACTGATCTCCAGTATCATATTGGGCACCTACTGACCTGTTCTAACTCAATGAAACTATGCCATGCCATGTGGGGCCATCCAAAACAGGCGGGTAATGGTGCAAAGGTCTGACAGAATGTGGTCCACTGGAAAAGGGAATGGCAAACCACTTCAGTATTCTTGCCTTGAGAACCCCATGAAAACTATGAAAAGGCAAAATGATAGGATACTAAAAGAAGAACTCTTCAGGTCGGTAGGTGCCCAATATGCTACTGGAGATCAGTGGAGGAATAACTCTAGAAAGAATGAAGGGATGGAGCCAAAGCAAAAACAATACCCAGCTGTGGATGTGACTGCTGATAGAAGCAAGGTCCGATGCTGTAAGGAGCAATACTGCATAGGAATCTGGAATGTCTGGTCCATAAATCAAGGCAAATTGGAAATGGTCAAACAGGAGATGGCAAGAGTGAACATCAACATTCTAGGAATCAGTGAAGTAAAATGGACTGGAATGGGTGAATTTAACTCAGATGACCATTATATCTATTACTGCAGGCAGGAATCCCTTAAAAGAAATGGAGTAGCCATCATGGTCAACAGAACAGTCTGAAATGCAGTACTTGGATGCAATCTCAAAAACTACAGAATAATCTCTGTTCGTTTCCAAGGCAAACCATTTGTTATCACGGTAATCCAAGTCTATGCCCCAACCAGTAACGCTGAAGAAGCTGAAGTTGAACGGTTCTATGAAGACCTAGAAAAAATTTTAGAACTAACATCCAAAAAAGATGTCCTTTTCATTATAGGGGACTGAAATGCAAAAGTAACAGGCCTGGAGTAACAGGCAAATTTGGCATTGGAATACGGAATGAAGCAGGGCAAAAGATAATAGAGTTTTTCCAACAGAACACACTGGTCATAACAAACACCCTCTTCCAACAACACAGGAGAAGACTTTACACATGGATATCACCAGATGGTCAACACCGAAATCAGATTGATTATATTCTTTGCAGCTAAAGATGCAGCAGCTCTATACAGTCAACAAAAACAAGACCAGGAGCTGACTGTGGCTCAGATCATGAAATTCTTATTACCAAATTCAGACTTAACTTGAAGAAAGTGGGGAAAACCGCTAGACCATTCATGTATGACCTAAATAAAATCCTTTATGATTATACAGTGGAAGTGAGAAATAGATTTAAGGGCCTAGATCTGATAGATCGAGTGCCTGATTAACTATGGATGGAGGTCTGTGACATTGTACAGGAGACAGGCATCAAGAACATCCCCATGGGAAAAAAAATGAAAAAAGCAAAATGGCTTTCTGGGGAGGCTTTACAAATGGCTGTAAAAAGAATAGAAGTGAAAAGCAAAGGAGAAAAGGAAAGATATAAGCATCTGAATGCAGTGTTCCAAAGCAGTACAAGGAGAGATAAGAAAGCCTTCCTCAGCAATCAATGTAAAGAAACAGAGGAAAACAACAGAATGGGAAAGACTAGAGATCCCTTCAAGAAAATTAGAGATACCAAGGGAACACTTCATGCAAAGATGGGCTCGATAAAGGACGGAAATAGTATGGACCTAACAGAAGCAAACAATATTAAGGAGAGATGGCAAGAATACACAGGAGACTTGTACAAAAAAGATCTTCATGACCAAGAGAATCATGATGGTGTGATCACTCACCTAGAGCCAGACATCCTGGAATGTGAAGTCAAGTGGGCCTTAGAAAGCATCACTAAGAACAAAGCTAGTGGAGGTGATGGCATTCCGGTAGAGCTATTTCCAATCCTGAATGATGATGCTGTGAAAGGGCTGCACTCAATATGCCAGCAAATTTGGAAAACTCAGCAGTGGCCACAGGCCTGGAAAAGGTCAGTTTTCATTCCAATCCCAAAGAAAGACAATGCCAAAGAATGCTCAAACTACCACACAATTGCAATCATCTCACATGCTAGTAAAGTAATGCTCAAAATTCTCCAAGCCAGGCTTCAGCAATATGTGAACCGTGATCTTCCAGATATTCAAGCTGGTTTTAGTAAAGGCAGAGGAACCAGAGATCAAATGGCCAACAACTGCTGGACCATCCAAAAAGCAAGAGAGTTCCAGAAAAACATTTATTTCTGCTTTATTGACTATGCCAAAGTCTTTGACTGTGTAGATCACACTAAACTGTGGAAGATTCTGAAAGACATAGGAATACCAGACCACCTGACCTGCCTCTTGAGAAATCTGTATGCAGGTCAGGAAGCAACAATTACAACTGGCCATGGAACAACAGACTGGTTCCAAATAGGAAAAGGAGTACATCAAAGCTGTATATTGTCACCCTGCTTATTTAACTTATATGCAGAGTACATCATGAGAAACACTGGGCTGGAGGATGCACAAGCTGGAATCAAGGTTGCTGGGAGGAATATCAATATTCTCAGATATGCAGATGACACCACCCTTATGGCAGAAAGTGAAGAGGAACTAAAAAGCCTCTTGATGAAAGTGAAAGAGGAGAGTGAAAAAGTTGGCTTAAAGCTCAACATTCAGAAAACTAAGAGCATGGCATCTAGTCCCACCACTTCATGGGAAATAGATGGAGAAAAAGTGGAAACATTGTCAGACTTCATTTTTGGGGGCTCCAAAATCACTGCAGATGGTGATTGCATCCATGAAATTAAAAGAAAGTTACTCCTTGAATGGAAAGTTATGAGCAACCTAGATAGTATATTAAAAAGCAGAGACATTACTTTTCCAACAAGGTCCATCTAGTCAAGGCTATGGTTTTTCCAGTAGTCATGTATGGATGTGAGAGTTGGACTGCAAAGAAAGCTGAGCGCCGAAGAATTGATGCTTTTGAACTGTGGTGTTGGAGAAGACTCTTGAGAGGCCCTTGGACTGCAAGGAGATCCAACCAGTCCATTCTGAAGGAGATCAGCCCTGGGATTTCTTTTAAAATAATGATGCTAAAGCTTAAGCTCCAGTACTTTGGCCACCTCATGCAAAGTGTTGACTCATTGGAAAAGACTCTGATGCTGGGAGGGATTGGGAGCAGTAGGAGAAGGGTACGACAGAGGATGAGATGGCTGGATGGCATCACTGACTTGATGGACGTGAGTTTGTGTGAACTCCAGGAGTTGTTGATGGACAGGGAGGCCTGGTGTACTGCAATTCATGGTTTCACAAAGAGTTGGACACGACTGAGTGACTGTTCTGAACATCTGATCTGAACTAGGAACAAAACTAGTGGAGGTGATGGAATTCCACCTGAGCTATTTCAAATCCTAAAATATGATGCTGTTAAAGTGCTGGACTCAATATACCATTAAATTTGAAAAACTCAGCAATGGCCACAGGACAAGAAAAGGTCAGTTTTCATTTCAATCCCAAAGAAAGGCAATGCCAAATAATTTTCAAACTAACTTACTATTGCACTTATTTCACATGCCAGTAAATTTATGCTCAAAATCCTTCAATTAGGCTTCAGGATTACATGAGCTAAGAAATTCCAGATGTACAAGCTGGATTTAGAATAGGCATAGGAACCAGAGGTCAAATTGCCAACATCCACTGGATCATAGAAAAAGGAAGGGAATTCCAGAAATATATCTAGTTTTTCTTAACTGACTGTGGTAAAGACTTTGACTGTGTGGATCACAACAAACTCTGGAAAATTCTTCAAGAGATGGGGATACCAGATCACCTGACCTGTCTCCTGAGAAACCACTGTGCAGGTCAAAATCAACAGTTAGAACTGAACATTGGACAATGGACTGGTTCAAAATTGGGAAAGGAGTATGTCAAGGCTGTATATTATCACCCTCCTTATTATCTTATATGCAGAGTACATCACATGAAATGCCAGGCTAGATGAATCACAAGCTGGAATCAAGATTGGTGGGAGAAATAGCAAAGGTCTCAGGTATGCAGATGACACCACCCTCATGGCCAAATTGAAGAGGAACTAAAGAGCCTCTTGATGTTGGTGAAAGAGGAGAGTGAAAAACCTGGCTTAAAATTGAGCAATCAAAAATCTAAAATCATGGCAACTAGTCTCATCACTTCATGGCAAGTAGAAAGGGAATAAAGTGGAAACTGTGACAAGTTTTACTTTCTTGGGCTCCAAAATCGCTTCAGATGATGACTGCAAACATAAAATTAAAAGACGTTTGCTTCTTGGAAGAAAAGCTATGACAAAACTAGTCAGTGTATTAAAGAGTGAAGATATCACTTTGCTGATGAAGGTCGGTATAGTCAACATTCCAGTAGTCATTCATGTACTATTGAATGTGAGAGTTGAACCAAAAAGAAGGCTGAGCGGTGAAGAATTGATGCTTTCAAATCATGGTGCTGGAGAAGACTCTTGAGAGTCCCTTCAACTGCAAGGAGATCAAACCAGTCAATTTTAAAATAAATCAACCCTGAATATACATTGGAAGAACTAATGCTGAAGTTGAAGCTCCAATACTTTGGCCACCTGATGGTAAGTGCTGACTCATTGGAAAATACCTTGATGCTGTGAAAGATTGAAGGCAGGAGGAGAAGAGGACAACAGAGGATGAGATCATTGGATGGCATCACGAACTCAATAGACATGAGTTTGAGCAATCCCAGGAAATAGAGAAGGACAGGGAAGCCTGGCTTGCTGCACTTCATGGAGTCATAAAGAGTCCAACACGACTGAATGGCTGAACAACAACAAAATATACTGAGGTAAAATTCGTATGACTGACATAAAGCTCAGACTTTTAACTGTTTTAAAGTGTAAAATTCATTGCACTCTGTACATTTACATGTTACACAACCATAGCAACTATCTAGTTCCAAAACAGTTTTGCCACCCCCAAATGGAACTCTTTACTCATGGAGCACTATTCTCTCATTCTCTTAGGCCATAGAAACCATCAATATTCTTTCTGTCTCTATAAATTTTCTTATTCAAAAATTTTTTAGTTTTCTTATTTTCAGAATTTATTTTGGCCACACTGCACAGCTTGTGGGACCTATGGATTTTCTTATTTTAGGTATTTCACATAAATGAAGTCAACCAGTGTGTCTTCTAATTTTGTTCTTTTTCAAGATCTGCCTTCTTGCCCTTTAGAATTTCATAAAAATATTCAGATCAACTTTTCAATTTCTGAATCAAAGATTAAAATATTGATAAGAATGGCATTGAATCTGTAGATCAATTTGGAGAGTATTACCATTTTAACACTGTTAAGTCTTCCAATCCCCATAAAAATCAATGTCTTTCTGTTTACTTAGTTATTTTATTTAGTTCACCAATTGCAGTTTTCATTGTGTAAGTTTTGTACCTCTTAGATTATATATATTTTAAGTATATTATTCTTTTTGATGATACTGTAAATTAATTAATTTCTTAATTTCTTTTTTAGAGTGTTCATCTGCAATGTATAAAAATAAAACTAAATTTTGAATGCTGATTTATATCCTGCAACTTTGCTGAATTTATTAGCTGTAATGTTTTTTAATTTATGCATATATGTGGATTATTTACAGTGTTCTGCAAATAGAGATAGTTTTACTTCTTCCTCTCCAATTTGGGTGATTTTTTATTTATTTTTTCTTGTCTATATTCTTAGTGCAATATTAAATAACAGTGGTCAAAGCAGGCATCCATCCTGGTCTTTTTTCTAATCTTGAGCATTTTTATGAATACTTTTAGTCATACTGACAAAGTATTCCTATTTTATTAAATATTTTTATGATTAAAATATTGAATTTTGTTCAATGCTTTTATGCATCAGTTGAAGTTATTTTCCTCTTAATTCCATAACTGGATATGTTACATAGATTAATTTTTGTGTATGGAACTACCCTTGCATTCTTGAGATAAACTCCAATTGATTATGGTAGATAAACTTTTTAATATTTCACAAGATTCTGTTTTCTAGTACTTTTATTGAGGATTTGCAAATGATATTCATGAGGGATATTGTTTTGTAGTGTACTCATTTTGTGATGTCTTTGGTTTTGATGTTAAACCTCATAGAATGAGTTAGGAATAAGTTCACTTCTAATATTTGGAAGAGCTTGAGAAGGATTTGTGCTAATTCTTCTTTAAATATTCAGTAGAATTCACCAGTGAGGCCATCTGGCCCTTGGATTTTTTTGGTAGGGAGTTTTTATATTACTGACTCAAATCTCTTTACTCATTGTTGATCTGTTCAAATTTTCTATTTCTTCATTAATCAGTTTTAGTAGTTTGTGTGATTCTAAAATTTTCTTGTATTTTATGTAAGTTATCTAATTTGTATACAGTTGTTTGTAGTATTCTTTCATGTTGCCCCATTGCTTCAGTTTTTATGTCTGATGTTTTGCAACCTCATGGGCAGTAGCCCACCAGATTTCTCTGTCCATGAGATTTTCCCAGCAAGAATACTGGAGTGGGTTGCTATGCCCTGCTCCAGGGATCTTCTCAACCCAGGGATTGAACCTGCATCTCTCGCATCACAGGCAGATTCGTTAACACTGAGCCACCAAGGAAGCCCAGTATTGTCTTATAATACCTATTGTTTTTGTTAGGTTGATAATAATGTCCCCATTTTCATTTCTGATTTTAATAATAATTTTAATCTTTTCTCCTTATAAGTCTAGGTAAATGTTAGTCAATTTTGATGATCATTAAAAGAACCAATTTCTGATTCTTTTGTGTAATTTTTAATCTCTCAAAGTTTTATTTTTCCCTACTTTTGCTAGCTTTAGGTTTAATTTGCTCTTATTTTTCTAGTTTCTTTAAGTGTAAAGTTGGACTATTAATTTGGAATTTTTCTTCTTTTTAATGTAGATGTTTATGGCTCTAAATTTCTGACTGTTTTTTCTTTGTATCCTATAATTTTGTTATATTTTCATTTTCACTTGTCTCAAACTATTTTCAAAATTCTCCTGTAATTTCTTCTTTATTCCATTGATTGGTTAAGAATGTATTGTGTACTTATCCACATATTTGTGAAATTTCCAAATTTCCTTTCATTATTCACAAAACTCTGCCTTAGCCTTCACTTCTTGTTGCACAGAGCCTGAAGGTCAGCCAGTGGTGAGAACTTAGTGTCTGCTCAGGTCATTTTGTGGATATATTCTTCCCTTGTCATTTGTTCAGACTTCTAGAGTCTTCAGAATTTGTGGGAGCTTTACAATGTCTTTATTCTCCAAGTATTTCCTTCCCAAGTCTCTTCTTTCCTAGGCTTTTTGTTATATTTCTTCACCCAACTAGCATTTTTTGTGCCAAGCAGAAACATCTAATATATTTGCTTAAAAATTTTTTTTGACAGACAATGTACTAGGAGCTACTGCAGTCCTAGGGAAGTTATAAGACAGGCAAAACAAAAGCAGACACTTAAGCCAATCCTTCAGGGAGCCATGCTGCTGCTGCTGCTAAGTCACTTCAGTCGTGTCCAATTCTGTGCAACCCCATAGACGGCAGCCCACCAGGCTCCCCCATCCCTGGGATTCTCCAAGCAAGAACACTGGAGTGGGTTGCCATTTCCTTCTCCAATGCATGAAAGTGAAAAGTGAAGTGAAGTCGCTCAGTCTTGTCCGATTCCTCGCGACCACATGGACTACAGCCTACCAGGCTCCTCCATCCATGGGATTTTCCAGGCAAGAGTACTGGAGTGGGGTGCCATTGCCTTCTCCATCAGGGAGCCACAAGTAAGGTTAAAACATACAATGACAATCCTCTGGGAAGAAAATTCACATTGCTTCCTCTGGTATCAGCAAACCTGCACTTGGAAGTTGTCCAGCCGTTTAAAGCACAACCACCCTGGTGTGTGGAAGATGGTATCAGGGTAAATTAAAATGTCACAGAGCTCTTCCAACAAAATGCAACAGTCTATTTTTTTCATTAGGCATTTCCTTGGATATTGTAAGTTTAGATTACATTCCTGAGTTCCAGAAAAGTTGAATCTGACAGTTTTTGTCAGCTTTTCTATTGCTTTTGTGAAGGGTTGGCATTTTAGCCTTCCTTTCTTCAGACATCACTTTTATTACTTTCAATATTTGTCTCTGTACATTGAAAAACAAAACAGAGAGCTATGATCTGAAACTGTTTCAAATTCTGACTATTTACTGATTATCTTCTCTTCTGTGTTTCAGTCTCTGGTAAAAGGAATGGAGATACACTAATGAGGTTAGCCAGTCTTTATGGAGGGCTTACTACAGGTCAGGCATTGTTGTGTGTCTTCACCCAGTCAATATACACAACGATCCTGGAAAATGGCTGCTTTATGCAAATTTCACAGATTATAAAAATAAAGTGCAGTGGTGTTGAGTGATTTGCTGCTAGCAAAGATGTGGCATCAAGATATTAATCAAAAAACACTGGCTCTAGAGCTTGTGCTCTGGACTACTACACTCTACTACCAAAGCTATAGAGAAATAGTTATCAGTGAAGAATAATAATAATGAGAGTAATAACAATGAGCAATTTATTTTCTGGGTCATAGATATACAGTAGAATAAAGAGTTCCAGTCTCAAGGAAGAGAATTTATTGATCCAAATCCTCCTTCTTTGTCAGTCTTCGTATACTATCTTGGCGAAGTTTAATTACTTTTTGCTTTGTTTTTTCCCTTGTCAATACTTTTGCGATGTACCTAAGGCTAGCACATAATTTTATCTATATTAACTTATTTTTATATATTTTCATTTGGTGGCCAATAATTGCTTTGTTTAGTTGGCCTTTTGAAATCACATTTCTTCCTAATTGGCCCATAATTCTAGGTTGTGACATTTGTGAGTATTGATTTAGATTTTCTTTCCTTGTGCTAATGTCTGGGATAACTTTTAAAAAATTAAATAATAATTCCCCAAATTAAAGTGAATTTGATGCCACTCTACTGCCATATATAAGTGTAGATTTGAAATTTCTTTGACAGCAGCTGAAATGAACCCTTAAACTCAGCTGTATTAATGTCACAAGTCTGGAGAAGAACATTAAAACTGCTAAGTGGAAGATTAACTAAGAATATAAGAAATGTCACAGAAAATGAAACAGGATTTGTGCATTTGGAGAGTTTGATACCATAAGTATAACTTAAGAAAATGACATGGTGCTTGAATTGCAAGGCTCTGGGACACAACTGATTTTTTTTTTTTTTTTTTTTTTACTTCTTGAAATGAATTGAAGTTGATAGACAAGTTCATGAAAAAAATAACATTCATGAAATACACATGCCAAGTTTCTTTCTGAGATAATAGCACTGCCATGTTTTTTCCCTGATAAGCAATTTGCTACAGATCATTTGGACAACCCTCTAAAATATTGTATAGTGTAAAACTTAATTGGGTAAGTCTGAAATATTGTTATTGTGTTGTTTTATTACAGTTATGTCTCCAAATTCCACTGAAAGAATGTTATGCTAGGTAAATGTTTAATTGCTAAACAAAATAAATATGTTAAATTCCAACCAAAATAACTCTGCATTAAATTGCAATAGAGGAAAGTCTAAACCCTGTTTTCTCAAGACCTGACATGAGATAAGAGGAAGGTCATTAGCACCTATAAGCCAAGAGTACATTTGTCTTAAATCATTTGGGCTACTGTAAAAAAAAAAAAAATCCATAGACTGGATAATTTATAAACAAAATAACTTATTTCTCAGAGTTCTAGAGTCTGTGAAGTCCAAGATTCAGTTCAGTTCATTTCAGTCGCTCAGTCGTGTCCGACTCTTTGCGACTCCATGAATTGCAGCATGCCAGGCCTCCCTGTCCATCACAAACTCCCGGAGTACACTCAAACTCATGTGCATCGAATCTGTGATGCCATCCAGCCATCTCATCCTCTGTTGTCCCCTTCTCCTCCTGCCTCCAATCCCTCCCAGCATCAGGGTCTTTTCCAATGAGTCAACTCTTTGCATGAGGTGGCTGAAGTATTGGAGTTTCAGCATTAACATCAGTCCTTCCAATGACCACCCAGGACTGATTTCCTTTAGGATGGGCTGGTTGGAGCTCCTTGCAGTCCAAGGGACTCTCAAGAGTCTTCTCCAACATCACAGTTCTGAAGCATCGATTCTTCAGTGCTCAGCTTCCTTCACAGTCCAACTCTCACATCCATACATGACTACTAGAAAAACCATAGCCTTGACTAGAAGGACCTTTGTTGGCAAAGTAATGTCTCTGCTTTTGAATATGCTATCTAGGTTGGTTATAATTTTCCTTCCAAGGAGTAAGTGTCTTTTAATTTCATGGGTGCAATCACCATCTGCGGTGATGTTGGAGCCCCCCCCAAAAAAAAAAAGTCTGACACTGTTTCGACTGTTTCCTCATGTATTTCCCATCTGGTGATGGGACCAGGTGCCATGATCTTCGTTTTCTGAATGTTGAGCTTTAAGCCAACATTTTCACTCTCCTCTTTCACTTTCATTAAGAGGCTTTTTAGTTCCTCTTCACTTTCTGCCATAAGGATGGTGTCATCTGCATATCTGAGGTTATTGATATTTCTCCCAGCAATCCTGATTCCCAGCTTGTGCTTCTTCCTGCCCAGCCTTCCTCATGATGTACTCTGCATATAAGTTAAACAAGCAGGGTGATAATATACAGCTTTGACGTACTCCTTTTCCTATTTGAAACCATTCCATTGTTCCATGTCCAGTTGTAACTGTTGCTTCCTGACCTGCATATAGGTTTCTCAAGAGGCAGGTCAGGTGGTCTGGTATTCCTATGTCTTTCAGAATTTTCCACAGTTTATTGTGATCCACACAGTCAAAGGCTTTGGCATAGTCAATAAAGCAGAAATAAATGTTTTTCTGGAACTCTCTTGCTTTTTGGATGGTCCAGCAGTTGTTGGCCATTTGATCTCTGGTTCCTCTGCCTTTTCTAAAACCAGCTTGAATATCTGGATGTTCACAGTTCACGTATTGCTGAAGCCTGGCTTGCAGAATTTTGAGCATTGTGTTACTAGCGTGTGAGATGATTGCAATTGTGTGATAGTTTGAGCATTCTTTGGCATTGCCTTTCTTTGGGATTGGAATGAAAACTGACCTTTTCCTGTCCTGTGCCCACCGCTGAGTTTTCCAAATTTACTGGCATATTGAGTGCAACACTTTCACAGCATCATCTTTCAGGATTTGAAATAGCTCCACTGGAATTCCATTACCTCCACTAGCTTTGTTCGTAGTGATGCTTTCTAAGGCCCACTTGACTTCACATTCCATGTCTGGCTCTAGGTGAGTGATCACACCATCATGATTATCTGGGTCATGAAGATCTTTTTTGTACAGTTCTCCTGTGTATTCTTGCCACCTCTTCTTAAAATCATCTGCTTCTTTTAGGTCCATACCATTTCTGTCCTTTATCTAGCCCATCTTTGCATGAAATATTCCCTTGGTATATCTAATTTTCTTGCAGAGATCCCTAGTCTTTCCCATGTGTTGTTTTCCTCTATTTCTTTGCATTGATCGCTGAGGAAGGCTTTCTTATCTCTCCTTGCTATTCTTTGGAACTCTGCATTCAGATGCTTATATCTTTCCTTTTCTCCTTTGCGTTTTGCTTGTCTTCTTTACCCAGCTATTTGTAAGGCAATCTGGGAAGTCCAAAATTAGGATCTTGCAAATTTGTGTGGTGTCTGGTGAGGGCCACCTTCGTGATTCACAGCTGGTGCCTTCTTACAGTACACTCAGATGGTGAAAGAGACTGAGGAGCATTGTGAGATCTATTTTATAAGGCCATTAATTGTATTCATGAAGACATTCCCCACCATCTAATTACCCCCTAAAGGCCCGATCTCTTAGTACAACATCTTTGGGAGTTAGGGTTTCAACATGTGAAATTTCAGGAAACACGGACATCCAGAAATGGTAATATCTATGAAGTCTTTTAAATTTTTATTCTCATCCCTGCTCTTCCTACAAAGCCCTATCCTAAGGCACAGTCATGGGACACTAACTCAAACATATACATACATACTTCCCAAACCCATTTGCCCTCAAGGGACTAACTGATAAAATCAGTCTGTGAGTTAGTAAGGGATTGTCAAGGCATTGGATATCAACTTAAAAGAATATATTCTCTGATTTTATGTTCCCAGAGTTAGATTGCATTTTATTTGGATATGTCAAATAAACATCACATGTAGAATTAGGTAAGGAGATGCTTATTTAAAGAATAATTGTAATAAGGGAAGGTTTACTCTTGCAATAAGGGGAGGTGGGCTATTGCAAATTTCTCAGAGATCAGGCAGAAGTTTTCATTTATAGAGAGGGATAAACATGGTTAGACAAATATAGTATGGTGGAATGAGAGAAGAGAGTGGCACAGTAAGAGAGTTAAGCAGGAAATGTCTTTCTTTTGGTTTAAAGTTAACTTATGCTTGGGTAGGGCACATAAGGAAGGGTTGTCTTGAATTCCACTGCTGGCTGAGGGTAAATAAAAATTCATGGGTCTGGGAGAAATCTGATCTAGTCAAGCTAGCAGGTATTTTGTCCAAATTTGTCAGTGGCTGCAAAGAGTTCAGCTAATCATTTATAAGACAACAAATGGAAATTTGCTAGATCTGTGAATGGCCTGGCCCTATGTAAAACAAATGGGTCATCTGTGACTCTTATTAAGTCATGGAAGGGAAGCTGATTCTTTTCAGTAACTTCTGGGAACATAAAAGGATCACTGGATTTCTTAATCTTGATGTTTTCCAGGAGAAAAGTAAACTTTACTGGGCTCAGCTAGAGTTCAACATTGTCAGATATAAATGAAAAGATAACAAACCAAGCAGTGTGTTGGATAATCAGCCAGTGGGAATACCCCTTGTACCTTATGTACACAGATTCTATATCAAGACTTCTGACCCTACTACTACTTTCACAGTTTCCCCTTAAGTCACTTACTTCAGAGGTCACTGTCTTGGGACTTCCTATTTCACTAAAAGAAAGAAGTTGTGCTTATCTTCCCATTTCACTTTTCTACCTCCGTAATAATCAAGATTGACACCTGGATCCAACTCATGTTTGATAAATAGCTTTCACATAGATTTCTCCTTAGAGACCTAATATTAAGGGAAGAGTGTGAAACCATTTGGTAAGACAATTCAGCAATGAGTAAAACTTAACAAAGTTTCATGCTGTGAAGAGCAAGTTATTAACTGAGACCATCTGGGGGTCAGATATTCAGCCTTCAGTCAGGATTCAAAACTGACTAATTTATTTAGTGCCTTTGACCTCTCAGGCATTATCTGTATATTCTTTCAGCAATACCCCACAACTCCACTTCCCCCTCTTACATCAATTCTATTAAAATTAACCCCCCGTGATTCAAAGCCCCCCAGAACACATCTTCCGGAAATGTGTTGATAAAGTATATAAAATAACTGGCAGAGCTTAATATGTGAGCCTTCTGAGACAACTTTTTGTCTCCTGTTTTTGTTATTTTGTTTGTTGCCCACCTCTTCCCACTTCCAGGGACAGGATAAGAACATGTTTTATGTTACTTAATGGAAAAAATGTAAATCTTTAGCTGGTCTGACCATTTTTGGTGCTTCACACACTACTGAAAGACACCATGCTGATCAAAACCCATTCTGAAAACTTAAAGCATTTATATCAAAGTAATTCTATGAACTTCTGTCCAGGCAAAAGTCCTCCAACTAGATCGGGCCAAGGTGTACAAGGACAAAGTTTTCAGTAGGCTCTCTGTATTTGAGTTTGGTGGTTACCAGAAGTCCTGCCTTCCCACTTTCCCGCAGCTTCTTGTTATTCTGACTTCAGTTTTTAGTGTTCTTTCACTCAGTAGACATGAGTTTGAGCAGACTCTGGGGGATAGTGAAGAACAGGAAAGCCTGCATGCTGCAGTCCATGGATTGCAAAATAGTCGGACACAACTTAGTGACTAAACAAAAATACTCATACATTTCACTCTGTGCCCTTGAGTATTCGAGGCATTCTTCTGTCATGGGGTCTTTTATTAGTGCTATCCTCTGCCTGGCATATTCCTTCATCAGATAGACACTCAACTATTCCATCATCTCCTTGATGCCTTTGTTCAAATGTCTTTTTCCTGGTTAAAACTACCCTGAACACTTTAATTAAAATTGCAACCTGTATCTCTCTGCTCCTACTGCTACCTTCCCAATGTTATCCAAAAACTGGGTTTGCTTATTGGTGGGTGTTCAGCCAAAAGACCCAACCAAGCCAATGAGCTGGAGAAGGAAGGAGATATTGCTTGCAGCCAGTAAGGAGAACAAAGCAGTGTTGCATCAACCAGACAGTAAAATGCAGTGCAGACACGTACGTAAAGGGGCTTGAGTAAAGAACTCAGCATAGAATTGGAGCAAAGGTTGACAGTCCAGGTTCCAATTGATTGAAGCCTTAAGGGTCAGAAAAGGTCAGAATAAACATTTCTTAGGTTTGCGTTAATCTGATAATTGAGTGATCGAGGAGTGTTGACTTTTTAAAGCACCTCAAGAACTTGCTTCAAGCTAATCTCTACCTTTGAAGTGGAACTGGGAGCCTTTGCAAATGATATATCATTTTAAATATGGTGAAGTTACCTCACTGGCTTGGTAATAGCTGTTTGTTTTTAATTTCTTTTGTTCCTTTAAACTCATTAACTGCCAAGACCTATTGTGACCAGGATTAGATCACAAAATGGCCTAGGCCAAAAATGTATTCTTTTATCTCAAAAAAGCCATGCCTGGCTCTTTTTCAAGGGACCTTCTTACCCTGTATACTTACACTCATCTTCCTTACCCTGTTCTACTTGCTGTTGCACAGCAGTTATCATATTCAAACATCCCATCCCAAATAAGCATCTTTATTAAGTTTACTGTCTTCCTCCACTGGAAAAAGTAGGATTTTGACAATTTTTCTATTAGTATATCTTGGCACCTGAAATCTTGCTCAGCACATAGTAGGTAATCAATAACTGTGTGCTAAATTGGCTCTATATTAGTTTAAAAAGATTTTTATCAGTAGATAATAAAATGGCATGTAATATAATTAAATACTCTTTTAGGATATAAAACTATTCCTAATATATATATTAATCCTGAGTATGATCTATTTTCTCAAGAGGCAGGTCAGGTGGTCTGGTATTCCCATCTGTCTCAGAATTTTCCACAGTTTATTGTGATCCACACAGTCAAAGGCTTTGGCATAGTCAATAAAGCAGAAGTAGATGTTTTTCTGGAACTCTCTTGCTTTTTCCATGATCCAGCAGATGTTGGCAATTTGATCTCTGGTTCCTCTGCGTTTTCTAAAACCAGGTTGAACATCAGGAAGTTCACGGTTCACGTCTTGCTGAAGCCTGGCTTGGAGAATTTTGAGCATTACTTAACTAGCGTGTGAGATGAGTGCAATTGTGTGGTAGTTTGAGCATTCTTTGGCATTGCCTTTCTTTGGGATTGGAACTTCAGTACTTTGGCCACCTCATGCGAAGAGCTGACTCATTGGAAAAGACTTTGATGCTGGGAGGGATTGGGGGCAGGAGGAGAAGGGGACACCAGAGGATGAGATGGCTGGATGGCATTACTGACTCGATGGATGTGAATCTGAGTGAATTCCGGGAGTTGGTGATGGACAAGGAGGCCTGGCGTGCTGCGATTCATGGGGTCACAAAGAGTCGGACACGACTGAGCGACTGAACTGAACTGAATGATCTATTTTCAAATTAACAGCCAATACTACTGTTGTTCTTTTGGTATGAAATAATAATTGAATGTGGTCAGATGAAGAACCTTGGCGGGGGGGCCGGTCCTAAGATGGCGGAGGAATAGGACAGGAAGACCACTTTCTCCCTCACAAATTCCTCAAAAGAACATTTCAACGCTGAGCAAACTCCACAAAACAACTTCTGAATGCTGGCAGAGGACATCAGGCAACCAGAAAAGCAGACCATTGTCTTCAAAAACAGTTAGGAAAAAATATAAAAGACGAAAAAAGAGACAAAGGAGGTGGGGAGGGAGCTCCATCCTGGGGAGGGAAGCCTGTCCCGGGAAGGGAATTTTAAGAAGAGGGGTTTCCAAACACCAGGAAACACTCTCCCTGTCGGGTCTGTGGCGAGCCTTGGAAACACAGAGGGCAACATAACAGGAAGGAAAAATAAATAAATAATTAACGCGTAACCAGAACAATCTAACTTGGGCTAGCAAGTCAGACTGTGGGATAGCTACCATGTGAAAAGCTCGAACATAAGACACTGCCACGACCATGCACAGAACAAAGGATGGAACGGAAATAGCCGGCTACAGACCATCCCCCGCCGGGGACAGGCAGCCAGAGCCGTAAGGGCTGGAAAGGGACAATTGCAGCCCCGGAGAGACTTTACCTACCAAACTGCAAGCAGGCTTCTTTGCTAAGACTTCTGGGGGTGCTGGACAGTCACCATCTGCCTCACAAGGGGCGCCAGCGGTACACCCAGAAAACTGAGCAGCAGAGACAAAAGGCAACAAGTCGCAGCGACCACGGTCGCCAAACTCCTGAGCTACTCGGACCTGGAAAGGGCACAAAACGCAGTCGCAACCGAATCTGTGCCTCTGAGGGCTACCTGAGCGCCGAACCTGAGCAGCTTAGACCTGGGAGGTGCATGCAGCCTAGGGCCGACCTCAGACGGTTCCCGGCTGAGCATCGTAGAACCAGAGCGGTTTGTGCACCGTGAGAAGGGACAGGTCCAGAGGGGCTGAGACACTGTGTGCACACGACAGTGCTATTTATTTGAAGCATCCCCCCCTCCCCACAGCGCGACTGAACTAGTGAGCCTAAAAAACCAGTAAACAGAAGAAGTTAAACAGAGGGAACCGCCTTGGAAGTGACCCCACACTGCCCACAACATCAGAGAAGGGCCAGATATATCTTTATTTTTACAATCATTTTTTTTTCTCCTTTTTTTCTTGCTTTTTTTTCTAACTTTTTTTAAATTGTTAAGTCTTCTATTTCTCCTCTAATTTTTATTTCTATAACCTACTATTACTTTTCAAAAAAAAAAGACTATTTTTTTTAAGGCAAACACCATATATAGTCTTTATGTGGTTGTTGTTGGTGTTTTTAAATAATTCTTGTGGCTTTTTTTTTTCTTTTTTCCTTCTGCTTCTTTTCTTTAATATTGTATTTTTGAAAATCCAACCTCTACTCTAGATTTTTAATCTTTGCTTTTTGGTTTCTGTTGTCAATTTTGGACATTTAAAAACCCAAACTTCACTACCCAATTTAACCTGAGAGCGAGATTACTGGCTTGACCACTCTCTCCTCCTTTGGACTCTCCTTTTTCTCCACCAGGTAGCCTCTGTCTCTTTCCTCCCCCATCTCTTCTCTATCCAACTCTGTGAATCTCTGTGTGTTCCAGATGGTGGAGAACACCTAAGGAACTGGTTACTGGCAGGATTTGTCTCTCTCCTTTTCATTCCTCTCTCTTATCCTCCTGGCCACCTCTGTCTACTTCCTCCCTCTCCTCTTCCCTGTATAACTCTAAATACCTCTGAGTGGTCCAGACTATGGAGCGCACATAAGGAAGTGACTACTGGCTAGCATGCTCTCTCCTTTTTGGATCTCACCACATCTCATTCCAGTCACCTCTAACTACCCCCTCCCTCTTCTCTTCTCCATGTAACTCAGTGAACCTCTCTGGGTGTCCCTCAATGTGGAGAAATTTTTCATCTTTAACCTAGATGTTTTATCTTCAGTGCTGTATAGATGGAGAAATCTAGAGGCTACTGTTAAAATAAAACTGAAAACCAGAAGCAGGAGGCTTAAGTCCAAAGCCTGAGAACATCAGAGAACTCCTGAATTCAGGGAACATGAAGCAATAGGAGCTCATCAAATGCTTCCATACCTACACTGAAACCAAGCTCCACCCAAGGGCCAACAAGTTCCAGAGCAAGACATACCACACAAATTCTCCAGCAACACAGGAACACACCCCTGAGCTTCAATATACAGGCAGCTCAAAGTTACTCCAAAACCTTTGACATCTCATAACCCATTACTGGTCACTCTACTGCACTCCAGAGAGAAGAAACCCAGCTCCACCCACCAGAACTCCAACACAAGCCTCCCTAACCAGGAAACCTTGACAAGCCACTGATACAACCCCACCCACAGTGAGGAAGCTCCATAATAAAGAGAACTCCACAAATTACCAGAATATAAAAAGGCCACCCCAAACGCAGCAATATAACCAAGATGAAGAAACAGGTAAAGGAACAGGAGAAATGTCCACCAAACCAAACAAAAGAGGAAGAGATGGGGAATCTACCTGAGAAAGAATTCCGAATATTGATAGTGAAAATGATCCAAAATCTTGAAATCAAAATGGAATCCAGATAAATAGCCTAGAGACAAGGATTGAGAAGACGCAAAAAAGGTTTAACAAGGACCTAGAAGAAATAAAAAAGAGTGAATATATAATGAATAATGCAATAAATGAGATCAGAAACACTCTGGAGGCAACAAATAGTAGAATAATGGAGGCAGAAGATAGGATTAGTGAGGTAGAAGATAGAATGGTAGAAATAAATGAATCAGAGAGGAAAAAAGAAAAACGAATTAAAAGAAATGAGGACAATCTCAGAGACCTCCAGGACAACATGAAACACTCCAACATTCGAATTATAGGAGTCCCAGAAGAAGAAGACAAAAAGAAAGACCATGAGAAAATCCTTGAGGAGATAATAGTTGAAAACTTCCCTAAAATGGGGAAGGAAATAATCACCCAAGTCCAAGAAACCCAGAGAGTTCCAAATAGGGTAAACCCAAGGAGAAACACCCCAAGACACATATTAATCAAATTAACAAAGATCAAACACAAAGAACAAATATTAAAAGCAGCAAGGGAAAAACAACAAATAACACACAAGGGGATTCCCATAAGGATAACAGCTGATCTTTCAATAGAAACTCTTCAGGCCAGGAGGGAATGGCAGGACATACTTAAAGTAATGAGAGAAAATAACCTACATCCCAGATTACTGTACCCAGCAAGGATCTCATTCAAATACGAAGGAGAAATCAAAAGCTTTACAGACAAGCAAAAGCTGAGAGAATTCAGCACCACCAAACCATCTCTCCAACAAATGCTAAAGGATATTCTCTAGACAGGAAACACAAAGAGGGTGTATAAAGCGGAACCCAAAACAATAAAGTAAATGGTAATGGGATCATACTTATCAATAATTGCCTTAAACGTAAATGGGTTGAATGCCCCAACCAAAAGACAAAGGCTGGCTGAATGGATACAAAAACAAGACCCCTCTATATGCTGCTTACAAGAGACCCACCTCAAAACAAGGGACACACACAGACTGAAAGTGAAAGGCTGGAAAAAGATATTCCACGCAAATAGAGACTAAAAGAAAGCAGGAGTGGCAATACTCATATCCGATAAAATAGACTTTAAAACAAAGGCTGTGAAAAGAGACAAAGAAGGCCACTACATAATGATCAAAGGATCAATCCAAGAAGAAGATATAACAATTATAAATATATATGCACCCAATATAGGAGTACCACAATATGTAAGACAAATGCTAACAAGTATGAAAGGGGAAATTAACAATAACACAATAATAGCTGGAGACTTTAATACCCCACTCACACCTATGGACAGATCAACTAAACAGAAAATTAACAAAGAAACAAAACTTTAAATGATACATTAGACCAGTTAGATCTAATTGATATCTATAGGACATTTCACCCCAAAACAATGAATTTCACCTTTTTTTCAAGTGCTCATGGAACCTTCTCCAGGATAGATCACATCCTGGGCCATAAATCTAACTCTGATAAATTTAAAAAAAATCGAAATCATTCCAAGCATCTTTTCTGACCATAATGCATTAAGATTAGATCTCAATTACAGGAGAAAAACTCTTAAAAATTCCAACATATGGAGGTTGAATAACACACTTCTGAATATTTACCAACAAATCACAGAAGAAATCAAAAAAGAAATCAAAATATGCATAGAAACTAATGAAAATGAAAACACAACAACCCAAAACCTCTGGGACACTATAAAAGCAGTGCTAAGAGGAAAGTTCATAGCACTACAGGCATACCTCAAGAAACAAGAAAAAAGTCAAATAAATAACCTAACTCTACACCTAAAGCAACTAGAAAAGGAAGAATTGGAGAACCCCAGAGTTAGTAGAAGGAAAGAAATCTTAAAAATTAGGGCAGAAATAAATGCAAAAGAAACAAAAGAGACCATAGCAAAAATCAACAAAGCCAAAAGCTGGTTCTTTGAAAGGATAAATAAAATTGACAAACCATTAGCCAGACTCATCAAGAAGCAAAGAGAGAAAAATCAAATCAATAAAATTAGAAATGAAAATGGAGAGATCACAACAGACAACACAGAAATACAAAGGATCATAAGAGACTACTATCAGCAATTATATGCTAATAAAATGGACAACGTGGAAGAAATGGACATATTCTTAGAAAAATACAATTTTCCAAAACTGAACCAGGAAGAAATAGAAATTCTTAACAGACCCATCACAAGCACGGAAATTGAAACTGTAATCAGAAATCTTCCAGCAAACAAAAGCCCAGGTCCAGACAGCTTCACAGCTGAATTCTACCAAAAATTTTGAGAAGAGGTAACACCTATCCTACTCAAACTCTTCCAGAAAATTGCAGAGGAAGGTAAACTTCCAAACTCATTCTATGAGGCCACCATCACCCTAATACCAAAACCTGACAAAGATACCACAAAAAAAGAAAACTACAGGCCAATATCACTAATGAACATAGATGCAAAAATCCTCAACAAAATTCTAGCAATCAGAATCCAACAACACATTAAAAAGATCATACACAATGACCAAGTGGGCTTTATCCCAGGGATGCAAGGATTCTTCAATATCCACAAATTAATCAATGTAATTCACCACATTAACAAATTTAAAAATAAAAGCCATATGATTATCTCAATAGATGCAGAGAAGGCCTTTGACAAAATTCACATACATTTATGATAAAAACTCTCCAGAAAGCAGGAATAGAAGGAACATACCTCAACATAATAAAAGCTATATATGACAAACCCACAGCAAACATTATCCTCAATGTGAAAAATTGAAGTCATTTCCCCTAAAGTCAGGAACAAGACAAGGGTGCCCACTTTCACCACTACTATTGAACATAGTTTTGGAAGTTTTGGCCACAGCAATCAGAGCAGAAAAAGAAATAAAAAGGAATCCAAATTGGAAAAGAAGAAGTAAAACTCTCACTGTTTGCAGATGACATGATCCTCTACATAGAAAACCCTAAAGACTTCAGCAGAAAATTACTAGAGCTAATCAATGAATATAGTAAAGTTGCAGGATATAAAATCAACACTCAGAAATCCCTTGCATTCCTATACACGAATAATGAGAAAGTAGAAAAAGAAAATAAAGGAACAATTCCATTCACCATTGCAATGAAAAGAATAAAATACTTAGGAATATATCTACCTAAAGAAACTAAAGACCTATATATAGAAAACTATAAAACACTGATGAAAGAAATCAAAGAGGATACTAATAGATAGAGAAATACACCATGTTCATGGATCAGAAGAATCAATATAGTGAAAATGAATATACTACCTAAAGCAATTTACAAATTCAATGCAATCCCTATCAAGCTACCAGAGATATTTTTCACAGAACTAGAACAAATAATTTCAAGATTTGTATGGAAATACAAAAAACCTCGAATAGCCAAAGCAATCTTGAGAAAGAAGAATGGAACTGGAAGAATCAACTTGCCTGACTTCAGGCTCTACTACAAAGCCACAGTCATCAAGACCGTATGGTACTGGCACAAAGACAGAAATATAGATCAATGGAACAAAATAGAAAGCCCAGAGACAAATCCACACACCTATGGACACCTTATCTTTGACAAAGGAGGCAAGAATATACAATGGAGTAAAGACAGTCTCTTTAACAAGTGGTGCTGGGAAAACTGGTCAACCACTACTTGTAAAAGAATGAAACTAGATCACTTTCTAACACTGCACACGAAAATAAACTCAAAATGGATTAAAGATCTAAATATAAGACCAGAAACTATAAAACTCCTAGAGGAGAACATAGGCAAAACACTCTCTGACATAAATCACAGCAGGATCCTCTGTGATCCACCTCCCAGAATTCTGGAAATAAAAGCAAAAATAAACAAATGGGATCTAATTAAAATTAAAAGCTTCTGCACAACAAAGGAAAATATAAGCAAGGTGAAAAGACAGCCTTCTGAATGGGAGAAAATAATAGCAAATGAAGCAACTGACAAACAACTAATCTCAAAAATATACAAGCAACTTATGCAGCTCAATTCCAGAAAAATAAACGACCCAATCAAAAAATGGGCCAAAGAACTAAATAGACATTTCTCCAAAGAAGACATCCAGATGGCTAACAAACACATGAAAAGATGCTCAACATCACTCATTATTAGAGAAATGCAAATCAAAACCACGATGAGGTAGCACTTCACACCAGTCAGAATGTCTGCGATGCAAAAATCTGCAAGCAATAAATGCTGGAGAGGGTGTGGAGAAAAGGGAACCCTCCTACACTGTTGGTGGGAATGCAAACTAGTACAACCACTATGGAGAACACTGTGGAGATTCCTTAAAAAATTGCAAATAGAACTGCCATATGACCCAGCAATCCCACTGCTGGGCATACACACCGAGGAAACCAGAATTGAAAGAGACACATGTACCCCAATGTTCATCGTAGCCCTGTTTATAATAGCCAGGACATGGAAACAACCAAGATGTCCATCTGCAGATGAATGGATAAGAAAGCTGTGGTACAATACACAATGGAGTATTACTCAGCCGTTAAAAAGAATTCATTTGAATCAGTTCTGATGAGATGGATGAAACTGGAGCCGATTATACAGAGTGAAGTAAGCCACAAAGAAAAACACCAATACGGTATTCTAACACATATATATGGAATTTAGAAAGATGGCAATGATGACCCTGTATGCAAGATAGCAAAAGAGTCACAGATGTATATAGCGGACTTTTGGACTCAGAGGGAGAGGGAGAGGGTGGGATGATTTGGGAGAATGGCATTGAAACATGTATGCTGTCATGCAAGTATCGAATCACCAGTCTATGTCTGATGCAGGATACAGCATGCTCAGGGCTGGTGCACGGGGATGATCCATAGGGATGTTGTGGGGAGGGAGGTGGGAGGGGGGTTCATGTTTGGAATTGCATGTACACCCGTGGTGGATTCATGTCAATGTATGGCAAAACCAATACAGTATTGTAAAGTAAAATAAAGTAAAAATAAAAATTTTAAAAAAAAATAGAGAAAAGTAAAAAAAAAAAAAAAAGAAGAAGAAGAAGAACCTTGCCAGGATTTTGTTTATCCTGAAGGTGGAAACATTTCCTCATGTATTACAAATCATTATTCTATCATTACTAGTTGTCACAAATATTATGTAATTTTCTATTTTAGATGTCTTTCCTGATGATAGGAAAGGTTAAAACATAGATTTTAATAGAATCTCCAATATCCTTATAAACAAAAAATGAAAAGTGTTTTCTCCCCTTCCACTAGTCAGATATACTTAGCCATGACTCTTATCCCATAAATATAATTTCTTCTTCTTGCTCAAGGCAGTCCTTTCTTATAATATCTTGCTATCATTGAAGACAGCTGACCTAAGTCAGAGGACAAACTGTGAAGGAGAAAAGACTTGCAACTGTAGAGTTAAGTGGCATGCAAACTCCCACTTTGTTTTCACTACCTTGTAGAGAAGACTGATTATATTTGAAGAAAGGTAGTAAATGATTGCCAGAAGGAAAAGGAAAAAAAAAAATCAATTCCAACCGTCTCTAAGGAGCTGAGTAAATCTGAAAAACAAATGTTCATTCAGGGTTCCCATTCTCAAGAGAGCACATGAGGAGAGTCACAGTCTGTTAATCCCAGAGATATCAATCCTACAGAGTGAAAGATTCAGGAGAACTGTATTTGTAAGAACCTAAAGAAATAAGATGCAAACAGTAAAAATGGATGCTGGCTGTGAAATGTTCATTTGAAAGGAGACTTGGAATTGTAAATGCTACAAATCCAAGGAAGCTCAAAGATAAGGCTAAAAGGAGCAGGGCCTGCACCCACACAGGATGATAGTAACTACACTGTGTCCTTGCTCCCTCATTACAAAGTCCCAACATAAAAATCAATAGAGAAGTCACCACGATGATTACAGAATTACTCAAAATGAAATGTAAGAGAGAAGAGTTAGTGGAGCTCATTCAGTCTGGAGGGGAAAATGGTCAGTTTTCCACAATGGATAGGAACTATTTCATGGAAAATTAAAAGACAGGACCCAATCACAGACACACATAAGAAAATATATCCTCAAACATTCATAAAGTGAATTGCAAGGTAAAATTTTCCATGTAATATCTGTTATATTAAAAAGTTGTAGAAATGTAAAAATTGTTTCTCTCAAAGATCTTTATAGCTATTCTTAGATATTTAGAGGTTTGACAGAACAATTTCTTTTGTGTTTTAAAATTCACTCTTTAAAAGTATACCATTATTTTCTCTAATAAGGTTTGAACTCATTCTCATGGCACACTTTCAAAATGTTATAGAACCAGCAAAGTTACCTTGATATTAGACTGACTTTCATAAGTGTTTTTAAAATAGTTTTAAGAGAAAGCTCAAGGAAGAGATGGATAATGTAAAATAGGTAAAAAATTAATATTCAGATAACTTAATGAGTGTTATATTACTACATTTCAATATTAAAAAAACTATTTATAAAATGCAATTTTATGTATGTGTGGGCTTGAAATACATCAGTAAATCAGATTATGCATTTTTATTAATCATTTGAACTTGTTGCTAGATGTAGATCTCTTCCCTAATAAGCACTGAATTTATTTGTGTTTTATAATGTCTTTCAAAATCTGACTCTTGAGGTATAACTGTTCCTCGTTATTAATCATAATTTATCTGTGTAAATCTGTTTTATAGATCAGGTTTGTTAAAACAATGATGCTTATATTTAAATAACACATATAATAGGTATGAAAGAAAGTGAAGTTGCTCAGTCGTGTCCAACTCTTTGTGATCCCATGGACTGTAGCCTACCAGGCTTCTCCGTCCATGGGATTTTCCAGGCAAGAATACTGGAGTGTACACAATGGAGTATTACTCAGCCAGTAAAAAGAATACATTTGAATCAGTTCTAATGAGATGGATGAAACTAGAGCTGATTATACAGAGTGAAGTAAGCCAGAAAGAAAAACACCAATACAGTATACTGACACATATATACGGAATTTAGAAAGATGGTAATGATGACCCTGTATGTGAGACAGCAAAAGAGACACAGCTGTATAGAATGGACTTTTGGACTCTGAGGGAGAGGGAGAGAGTGGGATGATTTGGGAGAATGGCATTGAAACATTTATATTATCATGTAAGAAACGAAGTGCCAGTCTATGTCCGATACAGGATACAGGATGCTTGGGGCTGGTGCATGGGGATGATCCAGAGAGATGATATGGGGTGGGAGGTGGGAGGGGGATTCAAGATTGGGAGCTTTTATACACCCATGGTGGATTCATGTCAATGTATGGCAAAACAAATACAGTATTGTAAAGTAAAATAAAGTAAAAATTAAAGAATTAAAAAAAAAAAAAAAGAATACTGAAGTGGGTTACCATTTCCTTCTCCAGGGGATCTTCCCAACCCAGAGATCGAACCCAGGTCTCCCAAATTGGAGGCAGGCTCTTTAACCTCTGAGCCATAATAGGTATAGATACTGAAAATTTAATAAATAGTAGATAAAAATAAGAGTATATCCTCTATTATTTTGATAACTAATGAGATCTAATATAGAATTGACTTGCATTATAAGAAACATCTTGAATACCTGAATTTCTTACGAAAACATGAAATATAAGGATATAAGCCATGAGATCAGGAAAAAAAAAAAAAAAAGATGATGACTTACTGTTCTTCACTGAACAGAAAGAGAAGTAAGCTGAAGGATAAAGTAGAAACATTAGCAAGAAGGATATTTTGTTTTTTTAAAGATTAGTAAATCCTTAGGTTTTCTGATTTAGCAACCATTGTGTACCTCTTTCCTTGGAAAGTAACTTGAACAGTTCCCCCAATATCCCTGGAATTGCGAGTGAAACCATGAAGTTCAGTTCAGTCACTCAGTCGTGTCCGACTCTTTGCAACCCCATGAATCACAGCACGCCAGGCCTCCCTGTCCATCACAAACTCCTGGAGTTCACTCAGACTCACGTCCATCAAGTCAGTGATACCAACCAGCCATCTCATCCTCAGTCATCCCCTTCTCCTCCTGCCCCCAATCCCTCCCAGCATCAGGGTCTTTTCCAATGAGTCAACTCTTCACATGAGGTGGCCAAAGTACTGGAGCTTCAGCTTTAGCACCATTCCTTCCAAAGAAATCCCAGGGCTGATCTCCTTCAGAATGGACTGGTTGGAGCTACTTGCAGTCCAAGGGACTCTCAAGAGTCTTCTCCAACACCACAGTTCAAAAGCATCAATTCTTCGGCACTCAGCCTTCACAGTCCAACTCTCACATCCATACATGACTACTGGAAAAACCATAGCCTTGACTAGACGGACCTTAGTCGGCAAAGTAATGTCTCTGCTTTTGAATATACTATCTAGGTTGCTCATAACTTTTCTTCCAAGGAGTAAGCGTCTTTTAATTTCATGGCTGCAACCACCATCTGCAGTGATTTTGGAGCCCCCCCAAAAATAAAATCTGACACTGTTTTCACTGTTTCCCCATCTATTTCCCATGAAGTGATGGGACCGGATGCCATGATCTTCATTTTCTGAATGTTGAGCTTTAAGCCAACTATTTTGCTCTCCTCTTTCACTTTCATCGAGGCTTTTTAGCTCCTCTTCACTTTCTGCCATAAGGGTGGTGTCATCTGCATATCTGAGGTTATTGATATTTCTCCCGGCAATCTTGATTCCAGCTTGTGCTTCTTCCTGCCCAGCATTCCTCATGATGTACTCTGCATATAAGTTAAATAAGCAGGGTGATAATATGCAGCCTTGATGTACTCCCTTTTTGGAACCAGTCTGTTGTTCCATGTCCAGTTCTAAATGTTGCTTCCTGACCTGTATACAGATTTCTCAAGAGGCAGGTCAGGTGGTCTGGTATTCCCATCTCTTTCAGAATTTTCCACAGTTTTTTGTGATCCACACAGTCAAAGGCTTTGGCATAGTCAATAAAGCAGAAATAGATGTTTTTCTGGGACTCTCTTGCTTTTTCCATGATCCAGCGGATGTTGGCAATTAGATCTCTGGTTCCTCTGCCTTTTCTAAAACCAGCTTCAACATCAGGAAGTTCACAGTTCATGTATTGCTGAAGCCTTGCCTTGGAGAATTTTGAGCATTACTTTATTAGCGTATGAGATGAGTGCAATTGTATAACAGAGGCATTTGTGTTACACAGCACTCCCATCTCCTCCTGCTCTCTTTCTTTCATTGCTTCTAGTAAATACTGCTGTCTGGCATCAAGAAATTTCCTTCTACCCTTCTAGCTTTTTCTGGCTGGCCTAAAGAATTAAATTGGCAAGAGACAGATTAATAGGAGAAAACCACACAAAGGTTTAGTAACATAAATACATGGGAGAGTCCCAAGAGAACAGAGCAACTTGACAAAATGGTTGAAATACTCACCTTGAATACTAACTTCAGCTAAAGACAAAAGAAGGTATTGGGAGTATTAGTTTTGAAATCAATAAAGATCCTGTGGGGCCCTCTGGTATAGAAATTTTTTCCTGTTTGTAGAAAAAGGCTTCATTCAGCCTCCTTGATATTCCCTGAGTTCCAAAGGGCAGATTCAAATAATTGTTGATCAGAAAAATGACGGAATGCATAAGAAAAGGAAGGGCAATCAAGAAACAATAGGGCAATGATAGGCCAGAGTCCTGGTTCCTCCTCAAGGGATATACAAAGCAATATCTTTGAGTTCTTCTGTAGGAACTAAGGCCTAGCTCCCCCTGTTACCTCACCACCAACCAATCAGAAAAAGTGTGCACACAGGGGAAGATAACAATAATGGAGATTCTGACACCCTCCCCAAAAGATTAATTGTGATTACTTTCTCTTTTTCCCTTTAAAAATGTTAATGGTCAGCAGAATCTTAAGAGTTTGTAGTTGGATATGAGTCCACCTTCTTGCTAATTTGCTGGCTTCATGAATAAAGCAATCTTACTTTTCAACCACCATTTTTCTCTCAGGAAATTGGCTTTTGAGTGGCAAGCAGCCCAACCTGATTGGAAGGCAATTCACATGTGAATGGAAAAGAAAAGGTTTGCTGGGCCAGGCATAACAGTGAAGCTCAGACCGGACTCTAATCTCTAAGACTTGTCCGAACCACACCTAGCCTGTATTCTTTGCCCATGTCTCTACTGATAGCTCTGTTCCTATAGTTCAGTTCAGTTCAGTTCAGTTCAGTCGCTCAGTTATGTCTGACTCTTTGCGACCCCATGATTCTCAGCACGCCAGGCCTCCCTGTTCATCACCAACTCCCGGAGTTCACTCAGACTCACGTCCATCTAGTCCATGATGCCATCCAGCCATCTCATCCTCAGTCGTCCCCTTCTCCTCCTGCCCCCAATTCCTCCCAGCATCAGAGTTTTTTCCAATGAGTCAACTCTTCTCATGAGGTGGCCAGAGTACTGGAGCTTCAGCTTTAGCATCATTCCTTCCAAAGAAATCCCAGGGTTGATCTCCTCAGAATGGACTGGTTGAATCTCCTTGCAGCCCAAGGGACTCTCAAGAGTCTTCTCCAACACCACAGTTCAAAAGCATCAATAGTCCCTCTATCTAAATTCTTCAGGCAATTAGGTAGAAAGTCAAAACTTTTTTTCCTGAATCTTTTGGGTCTTGATTCTCTTCAGCTGGAAATAATACACTTTCAAAGATACATTTTGGGATGGCAAATTTTGTTCCCCTGCCTTGCTTTAATTTTTTAATTAATTATTTTTTTCTTTTCTGCGCTGGGTTTTCATTGCTGCATGTGAGATTTCTCTAGTTGTGGTGAGCAGTGTGTAGGCTTCTCATTGTGGTGGTTTCTTTTGTTGCAGAGCAGGGCTCTCAGGCATGTAGGTTTCTGTAGTTGTGGCACATGGGCTCAGTTGCCCCACAGCATATGGAATCCTCCTGGACCAGGGATGATCAAACCCATGTCCTCTGCATTGGTGGGAAGATTCCTATCTGCTGGATCACCAAGGCAGTCCCAGAATTACTTTGTGATATGCTACTCTCTAGTTATTTTATTCTATTATTAAAAAACCTATTTCCTGAGTACGATTCATGTGCCTAGATGGATAGTGAATATATAGAAGTGACAATAAACTGTGGAAAATTCTGAAAGAGATGGAAATACCAGAGCACCTGACCTGCCTCTTGAGAAACCTGTATGGAGGTCAGGAAGCAACAGTTAGAACTGGACATGCAACAACAGATTGGTTCCAAATAGGAAAAGGAGTACGTCAAGGTTGTATATTGTCACCCTGCAGATTTAACTTATATGCAGAGTACATCATGAGAAACGCTGGAATGGAAGAAACACAAGCTGGAATCAAGATTGCCGGGAGAAATATCAATAACCTCAGATATGCAGATGACACCACCCTTATGGCAGAAAGTGAAGAAGAGCTAAAAAGCCTCTTGATGAAAGTGAAAGAGGAGAATGAAAAAGTTGGCTTAAAGCTCAACATTCAGAAAATGAAGATCATGGCATCCGGTCCCATCACTTCATGGGAAATAGATGGGGAAATAGTGAAAACAGTGTCAGACTTTTTTGGGGGGGCTCCAAAATCACTGCAGATGGTGGTTGCAGCCATGAAATTAAAAGACGCTTACTCCTTGGAAGAAAAGTTATGAGCAACCTAGATAGTATATTCAAAAGCAGAGACATTACTTTGCCGACTAAGGTCCGTCTAGTCAAGGCTATGGTTTTTCCAGTAGTCATGTATGGATGTGAGAGTTGGACTGTGAAGAAGGCTGAGTGCCGAAGAATTGATGCTTTTGAACTGTGGTGTTGGAGAAGACTCTTGAGAGTCCCTTGGACTGCAAGTAGCTCCAACCAGTCCATTCTGAAGGAGATCAGCCCTGGGATTTCTTTGGAAGGAATGGTGCTAAAGCTGAAGCTCCAGTACTTTGGCCACCTCATGTGAAGAGTTGACTCATTGGAAAAGACCCTGATGCTGGGAGGGATTGGGGGCAGGAGGAGAAGGGGACGACCAAGGATGAGATGGCTCGATGGCATCATGAACTCGATGGACGTGAGTCTGAGTGAACTCCGGGATTTTGTGATGGACAGGGAGGCCTGGCCTACTGCGATTCATGGGATCGCAAAGAGTCGGACACGACTGAGCGAGTGAACTGAAGTGAACTGAACTGAACTGAGTAAAAATAGACAGAACTCTGTCATCATGAGGTTTATACAAGGAGAAGAGGGAATAGAAAAGGAAATAAACATGATATCTTATAGTAAGCAGTGCTATGAAGAAGACCAGGGTGCTGATTTAGCCAGTGATTGTGTGTGTGTGTGTGTGTGTGTGTGTGTGTGTGTGTGTGTGAAATAGGGACTTAGGAAAGGCCTCTCTGAGGAAGTCACTCGTGAGCTGAGACCTGAAGGACAGGACAAATAGGAAGAAGCTTTATAAAGATATAAAGGACAGAGGAAACTGCTTACTCAAAGGCCTGGATGTGACACATTGGCTTGCAATATTGGGCCTCTTCAACACCAGTGCCTGTTGGCTTACTCTTAGGGGAAAAAAAAAAAAAAAAGAAACTACATGAATCTTCCAATAAAGAACATATAAAGCTTTGACATTTTCCCAAATGGCAACCAGTCAGCCCAAAGAAAAGTTCAGATTAGGGGGTAGAAATAAATACTTTATCAAGTCAAACATTTAGAGGTCTTTGCTAATCATATCACACCAAGCCTCACTGGTAGGAAGTGCTAGGGCAGAGATTTGAAGATTTCACTTTTTCATTCTGATTTGAACATAGGATGATAGTTGAATACAATATGAGATATGTCTAACAGTGGTTAAGAGTCAGCAGTCTGGAGCCAGATTGCCTGAATTTGGATCCTGGCTCTTTCATTTACCATCTCTGAGACTCTGAGTGGATTACTTAAAACCACTCTGAGTTTTAATCCCCTCATCTGTAAATCATAGATAACGAGTATTCACTTTGGATAATAGTTATAATGATTAATTGCATTCATATTTGTAAAGCACATAGAACAATATCTGACACCTTCTATTCAATAAATGTTGGTTAAATAAAATTAAATAATTGCTATGGATAACCTGAGCTAAATGTTGACTTAAACTGTAAGAATTTCTTCATAATACTTACTGAAGAAGAATCATTCTATACATTGTGGATATGCATCAATACAAATTTACAATTCCTTGTGAGTTGAATGAAATCCGTATGAGTTGAACGAAAATTTCCTTTTTGGATTATCCAAAAAAGGTGCATGCATGCTAAGTTGCTCAGTCGTGTCTGACTCTTTGGGACACTATAGGCTATAGCCCATCAGGCTTCGCTGTCCATGGAATTTTCCAGGCAAGAACACAGGAGTAGGTTGCCATTTCCTCCTCCATGGAATCTTCCCGACCGATGGATTGAACCCAGGTCTCCTGCATTTACTACATAGAAGTGGGATTCTTTACCTGCTGAGCCATTGGGGAATCTCATCCAAGAAGGGTATGCTAAGTAAATTGTTAATATAAAGAACTTTGTCATGTGTGTTTAGGTTCCTTAAGGGATTACACTTTTTCTGCAAGCATTTTAGCAGTATCTCTTTGTAAATGAACATTTGAAGTACTAATTATTACTCTCAATTTTTCATTTAATAATTTCTTTTAAATAATATAGAAAATGTTACTTTATAATAATTCATACCTGGAAGTATCATGCAAATATACTTAAAACATGGGAATACCAGACCACCTAACCTGCTTCTTGAGAAATCTATATGCAGGTCAGGAAGCAACAGTTAGAATTGGACATGGAACAACAGATTGGTTCCAAATAGGAAAAGGAGTACATCATGGCTGTATATTGTTACCCTGCTTATTTAACTTACATGTAGAGTACACAATGAGAAACGCTGGAATGGAAGAAACACAAGCTGGAATCAAGATTGCCGGGAGAAGTATCAATAGCCTCAGATATGCAGATAACACCACCCTTAAGACAGAAAGTGAAGAGGAGCTAAAAAGCCTCTTGATGAAAGTGAAAGAGGAGAATGAAAAAGTTGGCTTAAAGCTCAACATTCAGAAAACGAAGATCATGGCATCTGGTCCCATCATTTCATGGGAAATAGATGGGGAAATGGTGGAAACAGTGTCAGACTTTATTTTTGGGGGCTCCAGAATCACTGCAGATGGTGGTTGCAGCCATGAAATTAAAAGACGCTTACTCCTTGGAAGAAAAGTTATGAGCAACCTAGATAGTATATTCAAAAGCAGAGACATTACTTTGCCGACTATGGTCCGTCTAGTCAAGGCTATAGTTTTTCCTGTGGTCATGTATGGATGTGAGAGTTGGACTGTGAAGAAGGCTGAGCGCTGAAGAATTGATGCTTTTGAACTGTGGTGTTGGAGAAGACTCTTGAGAGTCCCTTGAACTGCAAGGAGATCCAACCAGTCCATTCTGAAGGAGATCAGCCCTGGGATTTCTTTGGAAGGAATGATACTGAAGCTGAAACTCCAGTACTTTGGCCACCTCATGGGAAGAGCTGACTCATTGGAAAAGACTCTGATGCTGGGAGGAATTGGGGTCAGGAGGAGAAGGGGACGACCGAGGATGAGATGGCTGGATGGCATCACGGACTCGATGGATGTGAGTCTGAGTGAACTCCGGGAGTTTGTGACGGACAGGAAGGCCTGGCGTGCTGCGATTCATGGGGTTACAAAGAGTCGGACACGACTGAGCCACTGAACTGAACTCAAGTGATAATTTAATAAGTCACTCTAACTTGATTTCCTCCAGTGTTTATTCCCTTCTCTTTTCTTGTCTTACGTGTAAGAAAATAATAGGCAAGTTATACCTCAGGTAGGCAATTTCCGAAATGGTATGTTTTTTGAATAAAAATTAGACCTTCAAATTCTCTTCCTTCCAACCTAACCCTACACACACCATAAGGATTATAGAATAACCAAGTAGTGAGAAGTACTGTACCTAACCTATGCTTCATGCAACTCTCGAACTTTGTGTTGTTGTCCAACATTCATGCTGTGGTATCAGTGCCATGTATCAGAGTACATCCAAGTATCTTGCCATGTGTTGTATTCCATATCCCACCTAGTCACTTCAGTCATGTCAAACTCTTTGTGACCCCATAGACTGTAGCCTTCCAGGCTTCTATATCCATGGGGTTCTCCAGGCAAGAATAGTAGAATGCATTGCTATTTCCTTCTCCAGACGATCTTCCCATCCCAGGGATCGAACCTGGGTCTCCTGGGTCTCCTGCATTTGTAGGTGGTTCTATACCACTAGTGCCACTTGGAAGTCCTTTTTTCCTCCCAGAAATAAGAAGCTGACATCTAGCAGCACTGGTATGCAGAGAGGCCACACTGTTCTTTGGGCTTCCCTAGTGGTTCAGATAAAGAATCTGCGTGCAGTGCAGGAGACCTGGGTTCAATCCCTGTGTCGGGAAGATCCCTTGGAGAAGGGATAGCTACCCACTCTAGTATGCTTGCCTGGAGAATCCCACAGACAGAGGAGCCTGATGAGGAGGGCCTACAGTCCATGGGGTTGCAAGAGTCGAGCATGATTTAGTGACTAAACCACCACTACTCTGTTCTTTATCTAGTATCATTAACAATTGATTTGCAGATATTTGTACAATTACTTTTCTTTCTCTGTTTCTCAAATGATATCTCTACAAAGTAACACCATGGGAATTCAGCAGGTCTCAAATTATAATCCCTAATATTTGCTTTTGTAAGCAATCCATTGTATATCATTTACTATGAAGTCAGTACCAAACTGTGCCTGTAAATTTTGCTCATGTGCCCTATGTAGTAATGTGCTGACACTTCTGTTCCTGTCTATTCACTTTAATATGGTTGCAATCTATCCCGCATCTTCTATCAAATCCCCCACCATGTGTGGGCCTCCAGGGCTGGTGACATGTGTCACCACTCAAGTGTTTGCAACTCCTCAAAGAAGTGTCTTCACACTGAGTCATCTGCCTACGTCAAACCCTCAAAATACACCCAGATTTCCATCCCCCAATTCTTGTTACATTAAAACAAAACAAAAAACTGCTTGTCAATCGGTTTTAATGACATACACCTAAAGACAGTAAATGCAAAAGATATCTTGTGTTATATGGGAACCATGGATATAGACACTGTGATCTGAGTAATTTTTCATGCGAAATAATTTCCACTGGCATTATCTATAGGGAACTAATGCTTCAGCTCTTGACTCTCATCTACAAAGTTCCCTACACACCGCTTTTGGCTGGCAGACCTGGAACTAGATTGGTGTGTAGCTGAAAAACCTGTCTAGTCCATGTTGTAATTTTTGCACAGGTTTGTTTTCAGTGCCAGTCAATTCATACTAACACCATTTAACTTCAAACATATTTATTGGGTCTCTGTAACATTTCAAGCATTTAGCTGTGCATAATGATGAGCAAGTCATAGTACCTGCATTCCACAGGTTACATGGATAGCAGAGATGATAAGTGGGTAGATAGTCATTTACAGTACAGAGCAGCATTTGTTAAGTTATGGAAGCTTAGAAAGCAAACAACTTCCTCAAGGCAAAGTCAGAGAGGGTGGGGGAGGAGATAGGAAGGGTCACAATGGCATTTCCTCAGAGCATGAGGCTAAATGAGTCTAAAAGTTTCTTCCCAGTTCTGTTTCTGTGATGTTTCTCACTCCAAATGTGAACTGTAGTCACTGATGACTCCCCAGTCAACAGTTTTCATATGTTAATACTGGAAGTCTAGTATTAAAGCCCTAGGAGAATAGTAGAGGTTACAGTTGCATTCATCTCACATGCTAGTAAAGTAATGCTCAAAATTCTCCAAGCCAGGCTTCAGCAATACATGAACTGTGAACTTCCTGATGTTCAAGCTGGTTTTAGAAAAGGCAGAGGAACCAGAGATCAAATTGCCAACATCTGCTGGATCATGGAAAAAGCAAGAGACTCCCAGAAAAACATCTATTTCTGCTTTATTGACTATGCCAAAGCCTTTGACTGTGTGGATCACAAAAAACTGTGGAAAATTCTGAAAGAGATGGGAATACCAGACCACCTGACCTGCCTCTTGAGAAATCTGTATACAGGTCAGGAAGCAACAGTTAGAACTGGACATGGAACAACAGACAGGTTCCAAATAGGAAAAGGAGTACATCACGGCTGTATATTGTCACCCTGCTTATTTAACTTCTATGCAGAGTACATCATGAGAAATGCTGGACTGGAAGAAACATAAGCTGGAATCAAGATTGCCTGGAGAAATATCAATAGCCTCAGACATGCAGATGACACGACCCTTATGGCAGAAAGTGAAGAGGAACTAAAAAGCCTCTTGATGAAAGTGAAAGAAGAGAGTGAAAAAGTTGGCCTAAAGCTCAACATTCAGAAAACGAAGATCATGGCATTCGGTCCCATCACTTCATGGGAAATAGATGGGGAAACAGTGAAAACATTGTTAGACTTTATTTTTTTGGGCTCCTGAATCACTGCAGATGGTGGTTGCAGCCATGAAATTAAAAGACGCTTACTCCTTGGAAGAAAAGTTATGACCAACCTAGATAGCATATTCAAGAGCACAGACATTACTTTGCTGACTAAGGCCCGTCTAGCCAAGGCTATGGTTTTTCCAGTAGTCATGTATGGATGTGAGAGTTGGACTGTGAAGAAGGCTGAGCACCGAAGAATTGATGCGTTTGAACTGTGGTGTTGGAGAAGACTCTTGAGAGTCCCTTGGACTGCAAAGAGATCCAACCAGTCCATTCTGAAGGAGATCAGCCCTGGGATTTCTTTGGAAGGAATGATGCTAAAGCTGAAGCACCAGTACTTTGGCCACCTCATGCGAAGAGTTGACTCATTGGAAAAGACTCTGATGCTAGGAGGGATTGGGGTCAGGAGGACAAGGGGACGACAGAGGATGAGATGGCTGGATGGTATCACGGACTCGATGGACATGAGTCTGAGTGAACTCCAGGAGTTGTTGGTGATGGACAGGGAGGCCTGGTGTGCTGCCATTCATGGGGTCGTAAAGAGTCGGACACGACTGAGCGACTGAACTGAACTGAACTGAACAGTATTTGAGAAGTGGGATGAGTGTGATGACTTCAGAACAAGTGTGCAACACTTAGCCTCTGTCCCATTAAACCTCAGCTAGGTTGGAAAGAAGAGAAAGGTAATTAAGGAATTCCAGCTTGATAAGCTTTGGGGAGGTCAGAGTAGAGGAGATAATTTGGAAGCCAAAGAGGTATGAGATAATGAGATGTAGATTAGAGGACTGTTATGCTGTTCAGTAATGGAAGAATGACAAGGGAAGGGGAAAGGAATACAGCATGAGGAATCATCATAACAAAGAGGAGACTGGAGCAATGCATCTCCAAAGCAGCTGATAAGCCACAATTTATGTGAATCTTTAGGAAACACACTTACACTTCTGCCACATTATACTGAGGCATTTTTCCAAGGTTGTTTCTAAAACAGACTCAATAATATTTTAAACATACCAGATGGCATGTATTTCAGCATCTCCAAATTATTGATAATTATAATCCACAGATGTGTTCTTATTAATATGATAAAACTCTTTCAATGTGATGAAAAAGAAAGTGTCCCTCAGTAATTTACTTCAGATGCAATACTTACTCATGCATAGGACTGAGGTATTCTGCTATCCCATATTAGTTCAGTTAGTCAGTTCAGTCGCTCAGTCATGTCCGACTCTTTGCGACCCCATGAATGGCAGCACACCAGGCCTCCCTGTCCATCACCAACTCCTGGAGTTCACTCAGACTCATGTCCATCGAGTCCATGATACCATCCAGCCATCTCATCCCCTGTCTTCCCCTTGTCCTCCTGACCCCAATCCCTCCTAGCATCAGAGTCTTTTCCAATGAGTCAACTCTTCACATGAGGTGGCCAAAGTACTGGAGCTTCAGCTTTAGCATCATTCCTTCCAAAGAAATCCCAGGGCTGATCTCCTTCAGAATGGACTGGTTGGATCTCTTTGCAGTCCAAGGGACTCTCAAGAGTCTTCTCCAACACCACAGTTCAAACGCATCAATTCTTCGGTGCTCAGCCTTCTTCACAGTCCAACTCTCACATCCATACATGACTACTGGAAAAACCATAGCCTTGACTAGACGGGCCTTAGTCGGCAAAGTAATGTCTGTGCTCTTGAATATGCTATCTAGGTTGGTCATAACTTTTCTTCCAAGGAGTAAGTGTCTTTTAATTTCACGGGTACAATCACCATCTGCAGTGATTCTGGAGCCCAAAAAATAAAGTCTGACACTGTTTCCACAGTTTCCCCATCTATTTCCCATGAAGTGATGGGACGGGATGCCATGGTCTTCGTTTTCTGAATGTTGAGCTTTAGGCCAACTTTTTCACTCTCCTCTTTCACTTTCATCAAGAGGCTTTTTAGCTCCTCTTCACTTTCTATTATAAGGGTGGTGTCATCTGCATATCTGAGGCTATTGATATTTCTCCCGGCAATCTTGATTCCAGCTTGTGTTTCTTCCAGTCCAGCGTTTCTCATGATGTACTCTGCATAGAATTTAAATAAGCAGAGTGACAATATACAGCCTTGACGTACTCCTTTTCCTATTTGGAACCAGTCTGTTGTTCCATGGCCAGTTCTAACTGTTGCTTCCTGACTTGTATACAGATTTCTCAAAAGGCAGGTCAGGTGGTCTGGTATTCCCATCTCTTTCAGAATTTTCCACATTTTTTTGTGATCCACACAGTCAAAGGCTTTGGCATAGTCAATAAAGCAGAAATAGATGTTTTTCTGGGAGTCTCTTGCTTTTTCCATGATCCAGCGGATGTTGGCAATTTGATCTCTGGTTTCTCTGCCTTTTCTAAAACCAGCTTGAACATCAGGAAGTTCACAGTTCATGTATTGCTGAAGCCTGATTTGGAGAATTTTGAGCATTACTTTACTAACATGTGAGATGAGTCCAATTGTGTGGTAGTTTGTGCATTCTTTGGCATTGCCTTTCTTTGGAATTGGAATGAAAACTGACCTTTTCCAGTCCTGTGGCCACTGCTGAGTTTTCCAAATTTGCTGGCATATTGAGTGCAGCACTTTCACAGCATCATCTTTCAGGATTTGAAGCAGCTCAACTGGAATTCCATAACCTCCACTAGCTTTGTTCGTAGTGATGCTTTCTAAGGCCCACTTGCCTTCACATTCCAAGACATCTGGCTCTAGGTTAGTGATCACATCATCATGATTATCTGGGTCGTGAAGATCTTTTTGTGCAGTTCTTTCATGTATTCTTGCCACCTCTTCTGACACATCCCCAATTACTTGTTCCTTTCTGCCTCATAACTTTCCTCAGTCCTCTGGGCCTGCATTAACACCACCCTTCTGCTGTATTATGCAGCCCTAACTCATAGTCACTTCTTAGGTACTGAATCGAATGCCATCTCCTCTGATAGGCCTTCTCTGGCCCTAAAATGTAGGTCCGACACTCATCTAATAGGTTATCCTAACACTATAATTTTCTTTTATAACACTACAAGTGTAATTATAAAATCATTTGTTATTTTTAAATGTCTGTTCTTTCCACCCCTTTCCTAATTGGAAGGTAACATCTATAAAAGTGGGAGTCACTTTTTTTCCTAGGCATTGTCAGAAAATCTAACACATAGTACATAGTTATTAAATCTTTGCTAAGTGAATAGGTATTTAATTTAAATGAAATGATTAGGCTGGGGGGAAGATGGGATATCTTGCATTTGGCATCTTGGGGACTGTGGACAGCCAGGTGGGCTGGGCCTTACAAACTTAGGAGGAGCGGGAAAGACAGGAATCAGATTGTCTATGCTTTCACCGCGAGAAGGCATGACGCCTCTGGAAGCAGTGTCTTGGGCTGGATTATGATCTACAAGACATTCTAGAACTAACACCTGAAAAAAGATGTCCTTTTTATCATAGGGAACTGGAATGCTAAAGTAGGAAATCAAGAGATACCTGGAGTAACAGGCAAGTTTGGCCTTGGAGTACAAAATGAAGCAGGCAAGGGCTAATAGAGTTTTGCCAAGTGAATGAACTGGTCATAGAAAACATCTTCTTAGAACAACACAAGATAAGGCTATACACATGGACATCACCAGATAGTCAGTACCAAAATCAGATTGATTATTTCCTTTGCAGCCAAAGATGGAAAAGTTCTATATAGCCAGCAAAAATAAGACCTGGAGCTGACTTTGGTGTAGATCATGAACTCCTTGTTGCCAACTTCAGACTTAAAGTGAAGAAAGAAGGGAAAAACCACTAGACCATTC
The DNA here is from genome assembly GCF_001704415.2 of Capra hircus. Taxonomy (NCBI): domain Eukaryota; kingdom Metazoa; phylum Chordata; class Mammalia; order Artiodactyla; family Bovidae; genus Capra; species Capra hircus. Next base: position 4,712,353 of record NW_017189517.1, read on the forward strand.
AGGTATGACCTAAATCAAACCCCTTATGATTATAAACAGGAAGTGTCAAATTGATTCATAGGATTAGATGTGATAGACAGTCTGAAGAGCTATGGACTAAGGTTCATAAAAATGTACAGGAGGCGGTGATCAAAATCATCCCCAAGAAAAAGAAATGCAAAAAGGCAAAATAGTTGCCTGAGGAGTCCTTACAAATAGCTTGGAAATGAAGAGAAGAAAAAGGAAAAGGAAAAAAGGAAAGATATATAAATCTGAATGCAGAGTTCCAAAGAATAGCAAGGAGAGGTAAGACAGCCTTCCTAAGTGATCAATGCAAAGAAATAGAGGAAAGTAATAGAATGGGAAAGACTAGAGGTCTCTTCAAGAAAATCAGAGATACCAAGGTAACATTTCATGCAAAGATGGGCACAATAAAGGACATAAACGGTTTGGACCTAACAAAAACAGAAGATATTAAGAAGAGGTGGCAAGAATACACAGAAGAAATGTACAAAAAAAAATCTTAATGAAAACCATAATGGTGTGATCACTCTCCTAGAGCCAGACGTCCTGGAGTGTGAAGTCTAATGGGCCTCAGGAAACATCACTATGAACAAAGCTAGTGGAGGTGATAGAATTCCAGCTGAGATATTTCAAATCATAAAAATTGATGCTGTGAAAGTGCTGCACTAAAGATGCCAGAAAATTTAGAAAACTCAAGAGTGGCCACAGAACTGGAAAAATTCAGTTTTCATTCCAATCCCAAGGAAAGGTAATGTCAAAGAATGTTCAAATTACCACACAATTGCACTCATCTCACACGTTAGCAAAGTAATGCTCAAAATTCTCCAAGCTATGCTTCAACAGTAGGTGAGCTAACAAATTCCAGATGTTCAAGCTGGATATAGTAAAGGAAGAGGAACCAGTGATCAAATTGCCAACATCTGTTGGATCATAGAAAAAGTAAGAGAATTCCAGAAAAAACATTTGTTTTATTGACTACACTAAAACCTTTGACTCTGTGGATATCAACAAACTGTGGAAAATTCTTAAAGTGATATGAATATCAGACCACCTTACCTGCCTCCTGAGAAATCTGTATGCAGGTCAAGAAGCAATAGTTAGAACAGGACATGGAACAATGGAGTGGTTCCAAATTGAGAAAGGAGTACATCAAAGTTGTATACTGTCATCCTGCTTATTTAACTTATATTCAGAGTACATCATGTGAAATGCTAGGCTGGATGAAACACAAGATGGAATGAAGATTGCTGGGAAAAATATCAATAACCTCAGATATACAGATGACACCCACCCCTATAGAAGAACTTCATAAAAGTTAAAGATGATAGTGAAAAATCTGGCTTAAAGCTCAACATTCAAAAAACAAAGATGATGGCTTCCATTTCCATCACTTCATGGCAAATAGATGGGGAAACAATGGAAACAGTGACAGCCTTTATTTTCTTGGGCTCCAAAATCACTGCAGATGGTGACTGCAATCATGAAATTAGAAAACACTTGCTCCTTGGAAGAAAAGCTATGACAAACCTAGACAGCACATTAAAAAGCAGAGACATCACTTTGCTGACAAAGGTTTGTCTAGTCAAATTTATAGTTTTTCCAGTAGTTATGTATGGATGTGAGAGTTGGACTATAAAGAAAGCTGAACGCCGAAGAATTGATGCTTTTGAACTGGGGTGTTGGAGAAAACTCTTGAGAGTCCCTCTGACTGCGAGGAGATCCAACCAGTCAATCCTAAAGGAAAGTAGTCCCAAACACTAATTGGAAGGACTGATGCTGAAGTTGAGGCTCCAATACTTTGGCCACCTCATATGAAGAACTGGCTTATTAGAAAAGACCCTGATGCTGGGAAAGATTGAAGGCAGGAGGAGAAGAGGACAACAGAGGATGAGATGGTTGGATGGCAAAACTGACTAGATGGACATAAGTTTAAGCAAGCTCCAGGAGTTGATGATAGACAGGGAAAGCTGGTGTGCTGCAGTCTATTGTGTTGCAAAGAGTCAGCCATGACTGAGCGACTGAACTGAACTGATATATGGAGTTACTCAAAGATCCGGATATACAGCTGTTTGATGATACATGCTTTCATTTACCTGTGAAAAGAAGAGAAGCGAAAAGCCAAGGAGAAAAGGAAAGATATAAGCATCTGAATGCAGAGTTCCAAAGAATAGCAAGAAGAGATAAGAAAGCCTTCTTCAGTGATCAATGAAAAGAAATAGAGGAAAACAACAGAATGGGAAAGACTAGAGATCTCTTCAAGAAAATTAGAGATACCAAGGGAACATTTTATGTAAAGATGGGCTCGATAAAGGATAGAAATGGTATGGACCTAACAGAAGCAGAAGATATTAAGAAGGGATGGCAAGAATACACAGAAGAACTGTTCAAAAAGGATCTTCATGACCCAGATAATCACGATGGTGTGATCACTCATCTAGAACCAGGCATCCTGGAATGTGAAGTCAAGTGGGCCTTAGAAAGCATCACTAAGAACAAAGCTAGTGGAGGTGATGGAATTCCAGTTAAGCTATTTCAAATGCTGAAAGATGATGCTGTGAAAGTGCTGCACTCAATATGCCAGCAAATTTGGAAAACTCAGCAGTGGCCACAGGACTGGAAAAGGTCAGTTTTCATTCCAATTCCAAAGAAAGGCAATGCCAAAGAATGCACAAACTACCACACAGTTGCACTCATCTCACAAGCTACTAAAGTAATGTTCAAAATTCTCAAAGCCAGGCTTCAGCAATACATAAACTGTGAACTTCCTGATGTTCAAGCTGGTTTTAGAAAAGGCAGAGGAACCAGAGATCAAATTGCCAACATCTGCTGGATCATGGGAAAAGCAAGAGAGTCCCAGAAAAACATCTATTTCTGCTTTATTGACTATGCCAAAGCCTTTGACTGTGTGGATCACAATAAAGTGTGGAAAATTCTGAAAGAGATGGGAATACCAGACCACCTGACCTGCCTCTTGAGAAATCTGTATACAGGTCAGGAAGCAACAGTTAGAACTGGACATGAAACAAGAGACTGGTTTCAAATAGGAAAAGGAGTACATCAAGGCTGTATATTGTCACTCTGCTTATTTAACTTCTATGCAGAGTACATCATGAGAAACCCTAGCCTGGAAGAAACACAAGCTGGAATCAAGATTGCCGGGAGAAATATCAATAGCCTCAAATATGCAGATGACACCACCCTTATGGCAGAAAGTGAAGAGGAGCTAAAAAGCCTCTTGATGAAAGTGAAAGAGGAGAGTGAAAAAGTTGGTTTAAAGCTCAACATTCAGAAAACGAAGATCATGGCATCCCATCCCATCACTCCATGGGAAATAGATGGAGAAACGGTGGAAGCAGTGTAGTACTTTATTTTTTGGGTCTCCAAAATCACTGCAGATGGTGATTGCAGCCATGAAATTAAAAAATGCTTACTCCTTGGAAGAAAAGTTATGACCAACTTAGATAGCATATTCAAAAGCAGAGACATTACTTTGCCGACTAAGGTCCGTCTAGTCAAGGCTATGGTTTTTCCAGTAGTCATGTATGGATGTGAGAGTTGGACTGTGAAGAAGGCTGAGCACTAAGAATTGATGCTTTTGAACTGTGGTGTTGGAGAAGACTCTTGAGAGTCCCTTGGACTGCAAGGAGATCAAACCAGTCCATTCTGAAGGGGATCCAAAAAGTCCTTTCTGAAGGAGATCAGCCCTGGGATTTCTTTGGAAGGAATGACACTGAAGCTGAAACTCCAGTACTTTGGCCACCTCATGCGAAGAGTTGACTCATTGGAAAAGACTTTGATGCTGGGAGGGATTTGGGGGAGGAGAAGAAGGGGACGACCGAGAATGAGATGGCTGAATGGCATCACTGACTCGATGGATGTAAGTTTGAGTGAACTCCTGGAGTTGGTGATGGACAGGGAGGCCTGGCGTGCTACGATTCATGGGGTCGCAAAGAGTCAGACACCACTGAGCAACTGAACTGAACTGAACTGATGATACATGCTTTCATTCAGGACAAACCCCTTTTTGATATTGCCAAGATTCACTTCTGATTATTTATTTGTTTATTCCACGCTGAAACCACTAGACCACTGGTCAAATGCCACTCTTACCAATACTTGGCATTTCCCTTTTGCTTCAGTGAAGATGAAATCAAATTTCCTAATGCATTTTGTGCATATTTGGTGTAACTGACACTACTACATTGAACATAATATGCATTGGCTCATTTAATTTTCTATCTACTAAGAGATTGAAAATTACTTTTGTCTCACTCCCTTTACATTTTTTTTTAAAAACTTAGATCCCCAATTCAGACTATAAATCAACATGGATTTCATATAAAATAAAAAGTTAAAATAAAGAAAAGAATAATTAATGGAATATACTAGTTAAAGATTACTTTCTAAGTATGAAACTTCATTATGCACAAAACATCATAACAGTATAAATTTAAATCATTTCAAAAGGAAGAATGTATTTCTATCAAAAGGAGATAGTTACATATGATTGGGAAATGTTGATTTATTTATTACAGAAAAATTCTTAAAAACAATAATTAACACTAACATAAAAGGAAGAAGTGACAGACGATGGAATTAATTTACAATGAATTTAAATAAATGATTTGAACATGAAATCATGTGTAACTCACTTGAATGCATCATGTGTAATCAAATGAATGCAAATTAAGGCAACAGAGTAATATTTTTGCTGTAAAATTATTGTTAAAATAAATTATATTATCAACATCTACTATTTATGGGTGTTCCGGGAAACAATAATTCCATTACTTACTGATGTGGTAGATTCATATCAATACAACTCTTTTATTAAGAAAAATTAAGTATTCCATATAAGAACTATTAGACTAAAATGTCACATACTGCTGGTGGGAACGTAAAATGTGCAGTTACCTTGAAAAGCAGTATGGCAGTTCCTCAAAAGGTTAAATGTAAAATGTTACCATATAACCAGCTAAGTCCAATCCTAATTGTATACCTAAGAGAAATGGAAAAATCATGTCCATTCAAAATCTTGTTACATTAATGTGCATAGCAATATTAGTCATAGTAACCAAAAAGTGGAAGCAACTTAAATGTCCATAAATTGATTAATGGATAAATAAGAAATGGTATATTCCTACAATGGAATTTATGTCTAGTTGTGGCATATCACTGATCCAAGGTCAAGACTCTCAGTTTTTAACCTAAAAGGTTAATGCTATTTTAGCTTCTTAATGACTTTATAATAAAATATATCAATTAAAGCAAATGAAGTACTGAAACATACACAAGGATGATCCTTGAAACATTCTTAAGAAGCCAGTCACAAAAGACCATATATTGTATGACCATTTATATTAAATGTTCACTTTGTGTGTGTGCTCAGTAGCTTCAGTCTTTCTGACTCTTTGTGACCCCATGAACTGCAGCCCACCAGGCTCTTCTGTGCATGGAATTCTTCAAGCAAGAATACTGGAGTGAGTTGCCATGCCCTCCTCCAGGGGATCTTCCTGACCTGCCACTAGGGTTTGATCTCCTGCATCACAGGTGGATTCTTTTATCCACTGAGCCACCTGAGAAGGTCTTTAGGCAAATGTATAGAGACACAAAATAGTGGCTACCCAGTACTGACCAAGGACTTCCCTGGTGGCTCAGTGGTAAAGAATCTGCCTGCCATTGCAGATGTGAGTTCAATCCGTGGGTCAGGAAGATCTGGAGTAGGATATGGCAACCCACTCCAGTATTCTTGCCTGGAGAATTCCATGAACAGAGGAGCCTGGTGGTCTAAAGTCCATGGGGTCGCAAAAGAGTCAGACACAACTTAGTGACTAAACAGCAACAACAGTATTGGGATGGTGGGTAGTGTTGAAAGGAATTGTGGGGAAGGTGAATATCAAAAGGTATGCACTTTATTTTGGGGATAATGGAAGTTTTCTAAAGTTGATTATGGTTTTGGATGCACAACTCTGAGTACTAAACTATTAAATTATATAATTTAAATGGTAGAATTTTATTGTACTTTAGTTCAGTCACTCAGTCGTGTCTGAATTTTTGAAACTGCATAGACTGCAGCATGGCAGGCTTCCCTGTCCATCAGTAACCCTCAGAGCTTACTCAGACTCATGTCCATCAAGCAAGTGATGCAATCCAATCAACTCATCCTCTGCTGTCCCCTTCACCTCCTGCCTTCAGTCTTCCCAGCATCAGTGTTTTTTCTAATGATTCAGTTCCTCATATAAGTTGGCAAAAGTATCAGAGCTTCAATTTCAACAACATTCCTTCCAATGAATATTCAGGATTGATTTCCTTTAGGATTGACTGGTTGGATCTCTTTGTAGTCCAAGAGACTCTCAAGAGTCTTCTCCAACATCACAGTTCAAAAGCATCAATTCTTCAGTACTCAGCTTTATGGCCAGCTCTCACATCTATACATGACTACTGGAAAAGCCATAGCTTTGACTAGATGGACTTTTGTTGGAAAAGTAATGTCTCTGCTTTTTTATATGCTGTCTAGATTTATCATAGCTTTTCTTCCAAGAAGAAAGTGTCTTTTAATTTCATGTCTGCAGTCATCATCTGCAGTAATTTTTGAGCCCAAGAAAATAAAATCTGTCACTGTTTTCATTGTTTCCCCATCTATTTGCCATGAGGTGATGGGACTTGATGCCATAATCTTAGTTTTTTGAATGTTGAGTTTTAAGCCAATTTTTTCACTCTCCTCTTTCATTTTCATCAGTGAGGTTCTGCCATATGAGTGGGTGTCATCTGCATATCTGAGGTTACTGATATTTCTCCTGGCAATCTTGATTCAAGCTTGTTCCTGGCATTTCACATGATGTAACAAAGGTCCGTCTAGTCAAGACTGTGGTTTTTGCAGCTTTCATGTATGGATGTGAGAGTTGGACTATAAAGAAAGCTGAGCACCAAAAAAATTGATACTTTTGAACTGTGATGTTGGAGAAGACTTTTGAGAGTCCCTTGGACTGCAAAGAGATCCAACCAGTCCATCCTAAAGGAGATCAATCCTGAGTGTTCATTGGAAGGACTGATGTTGAAGCTGAAACTCCAATACTGTGGCCACCTGATGTGAAGAACTGACTAATTTGAAAAGACTCTGATACTTGGAAAGATTGAAGGCTGAGGAGAAGGGGACAACAGAAGATGAGATGGTTGCATGGCATCACCAACTCAATAGACATGAGTTTGTGTAAACTCCGGGACTTTGTGATGGATAGGGAGGCCTGGTGTGCTGCAGTCCATGGGATTGCAAAGAGTCAAACACAACTGAGTGACTGAACTGAATTCTACATATAAATCATATAAGCAGGGTGACAATATATATTGTATGTTAATCATATATAAATATATTATAAAATAATACAAAATTATAATGATAACTAGAAATCCCCAAATTTAAAAAGCTAAACAAACCCCAAGCAGAATGAATATAAGAAAAAACACACTAATTTACCTCATGATCAAATTCAATGCAAGAAACAGTAGGAGAAAAGGAAAAAAGGAAGAGATTCATGGATTGAATAATAAAACAAGATTCACCTATATGATATCTTTAAGAAACAGAAGTTAAATAAAAGAAACAATATTATCTCCTCCCCCTAAAAATCAATAATCAAAATTTAAAAAAAAAAAAAAAACCTCTCCCAAAGCAGGAAGGAAAAAAGGCTGCTAGACCAAATGTGTCAGTTTGAATGATGCTTAAAGCCAGTATATTTTATAATATAGAAATATTTGCTCATTCACTCAACAAATATATGTTGAAGGGCTACACAGAGCCCATATTTTTATCAAGGAAGCTAGACATTCACTATATGTGTAAAAAGATTGAAGACTGTAAATGTGATATTTATTTATATAAAGTAAGCATGATATTATTTGAATATGATCATTTAATATTGGTGCTGGGCATATAACAGTGATCAAAATAAACAATCTATGCCATCATGAAATTACAGCTAGTGGAAAAAAAGAATACAATAAATAAATTAGTAAAATGTATAGTATATGTCATTGCATACTTCTGTTTTGAAAAACAAAGTGGGATAAGAAATACTGATCTTTGTTTAAAATACAAAGATCAGAAGGGGGCTTTTTTGAGGTGCAAAACTTTAAGGAAAGTGAGGCAGCTAGCCGTGAAGTTATCTAGTGACAGCATTCCAGGTAGTATTCCAAAAGAAGAAAGTGCTAGTGCAAAGGTCCTGAGAAAGAAGTATGGGAGATCAATTAGGAAAATCCCAAGAAGGTCAGTGAAGCTGGACCAGAAAGTATGAAGAGGGGGGAGTTGTATTGGAATTTTGAGGTCAGAGAGCTAACAAGTAAAGAGGGAGCAGATTTTGTAGTGTCTAGACTACTACAATAATTTAATTTTGCTCTAATTGAGATGGGTGACGGGAGCCAGCACGGGAGATCCCATCCATGACAAGGTCATGCAGAGAGGCCTGATGGGCAAGGTGAGTCAGGTTTCAAGGGGTCCTCTGTCTGAGCATCTACCCCGAAACCAAAATCTGTCTCTTTACTGTCTGCTATACTATACTCTTCTGACATTACCACATTTTCTCTGGAAAGAGTTAATTCAGAGCTCCAGTTAACAGTCTCCTGCATATAAAAAGAATGTCTCGGTTTAAACCCCTTTGATGGTTTTCTAACTTATCTGACTGGTCTGCCTGGACTTTACAACTTATGGATTGTTTACAGCCCCCAACCGTGAGAGGCACGAAGCTCAAAACATCTTAAAGATATAGAGCCTTTTAGAGTTAAGAATTAGTTTGAAGAGTTTGTTGAGTTAATGTTTGCCACCAGGCCTCCATATCCTTTATCTTTTAGACACCTGGGAGGATATTAATCAATGTAAATGGGATTCAGAAATAAGAATATAGTAGTTTTGATGTTAGCAATACTAGACTTTTGAGTTAATTAATTTTCTCTTTGTTATAAATCACTGTACTCCTTTTTCATTGTTATAAAATTTTATATCCTTGCTATGTAAAAATGTAACTTTATTTAGTGCTTTCTGAGAGTGACACCAGACTTTGGGAAGAACAACACTATTAAGACAAATAAGTCTTCTGGTTGACAAACCCTTATCAGAAAAAGGCCATAAAATGTTAATTGGCCTTATGGCCAAAAGATGATGTAAATCACCTAAGACTTGTGTATACAACTAGGTATACAGAGAGAAAGCCTGGTTTCGATAGGAGTCAGGGCTGCTGATGCTACATAATTTTGTATTATCCATCGATCTCTATGTAAAATCAAAAATATATAAGGCCTTTCCAGACAACAGAAGATGAGCCAGTCACTGGATTGGTTTCCCCCCTGTCTTCTTTACTCTATTTTCTGGCTGAATTCCCATCTGGAGCTGGGAGGCTCACCATGTCTACTTACTTGCTCCGGCTTCTAAGATCCATGAGAGAGGGAGCCCAAGGTGGGGCACCCTCTGCTATTCAAATGGGCATTGATGGGCTAACGTAGCTGATGCAAATCTCTTGTCCTGAGGTTTTATTAGTGCTCCACGTAAACCAAGTTATTCAGCCTCTTTTCTCCACTAAATTTTCCTACTACACTATTTCTTCCTAATCTCTCTTTTATATTTCTAAATAAATAAGTTTTTCCTCACCACACCATCTCCCCTTTGAATTACCCTGGATCCAATGGGGCTAGACCCCGACAGATGGGAAGCTATTGGATCACTGGATTGCTTTCAGCAGAGGGATATGAACTGTATTACAATCATTCTGGTTACCCTGTTGAGAACAGACTCTTTGGGGGAAGTGCAGGGAACAACAAGGAAGATCTGTTCGGAGACTGTTGCAGCAACCCAGTGGGGAGATGGTGGTGGCTTGCATCATAGTAGCAATTCATGTGGATCAAGGATATAGTTTGAAGATGGAGCCAATTCATGTACTAAGTTGCAATTTTAAAAAAAGCAAGAATTAATCTAAGTTTGGGCTGAGGCAACTAGAATAATGAAGTTGACAACTACTGATATAGGGAAATCTGTGGCAGTCGTGTGTTTTATTGGAAAGGTAGGAGTTTGATTTAGGACATGTTGATTTTCAACGGCTTGTGTGACTTATAAGTGATAAGGTGTAGCAGGAAGCAGTGAAGTATATAATTCTGGAGGACACTGGAAGTTCTGAGCTGAGTATATGTGTCTGGGAATTCAGTTCAGTTCAGTCACTCAGTCGTGTCTGACTGCGACCCCATGAATCGCAGCATGCCTGGCCTCCCTGTCAATCACCATCTCCCGGATTTCACCCAGACTCATGTCCATCGAGTCAGTGATGCCATCCAGCCATCTCATCCTCGGTCGTCCCCTTCTCCTCTTGCACCCAATCCCTCCCAGCATCAGAGATTTTTCCAATGAGTCAACTCTTCGCATGAGGTGGCCTAAGTACTGGAGTTTCAGCTTTAGCATCATTCCCTCCAAAGAAATCCCAGGGTTGATCTCCTTCAGAATGGACTGGTTGGATCTCCATGCAGTCCAAGGGACTCTCAAGAGTCTTCTCCAACACCACAGTTCAAACGCATCAATTCTTTGGTGCTCAGCTTTCTTTATAGTCCAACTCTCACATCTATACATGACCACAGGAAAAACCATAGCCTTGACTAGACGGACCTTAGTCGGCAAAGCAATGTCTCCGCTTTTGAATATACTATCTAGGTTGCTCATAACTTTTCTTCCAAGGAGTAAGCGTCTTTTAATTTCATGGCTACAATCACCATCTGTAGTGATTCTGGAGCCCAAAAAATAAAGTCTGACACTGTTTTCACTGTTTCCCCTTCTATTTCCCATGAAGTGATGGGACTGGATGCCATGATCTTCGTTTTCTGAATGTTGAGCTTTAGGCCAACTTTTTCACTCTCATCTTTCACTTTCATCAAGAGGCTTTTTAGTTCCTCTTCACTTTCTGTCATAAGGGTGGTGTCATCTGCATATCTGAGGTTATTGATATTTCTCCCGGCAATCTTGATTCCAGCTTGTGTTTCTTCCAGCCCAGCGTTTCTCATGATGTACTCTGCATATAAGTTAAATAAGCAGGGTGACAATATACAGCCTTGATGTACTCCTTTTCCTATTTGGAACCAGTCTGTTGTTCCATGTCCAGTTCTAACTGTTGCTTCCTCACCTGCACACAGATTTCTCAAGAGGCAGGTCAGGTGGTCTGGTATTCCCATCTCTTTCAGTATTTTCTACAGTTTATTGTGATCCACACAGTTAAAGGCAATAAAGCAGATAGGTGCTTTTCTGGGACTCTCTTGCTTTTTCCATGATCCAGCGGATGTTGGCAATTTGATCTCTGGTTCCTCTGCCTTTTCTAAAACCAGCTTGAACATCAGGAAGTTCACCGTTCACGTATTGCTGAAGCCTGGCTTTGAGAATTTTGAGCATTACTTTACTAGCATGTGAGATGAGTCCAATTGTGTGGTAGTTTGAGCATTCTTTGGCATTGCCTTTCTTTGGAATTGGAATGAAAACTGACCTTTTCCAGTCTTGTGGACACTGCTGAGTTTTCCAAATGTGCTGGCATATTGAGTGTAGCACTTTCACAGGATCATCTTTCAGGATTTGAAACAGCTCAACTGGAATTCCATCACCTCCACTAGCTTTGTTCCTAGTGATGCTTTCTAAGGCCCACTTGACTTCACATTCCAAGATGTCTGGCTCTAGATTAGTGATCACATCATCATGACTATCTGGGTCTTGAAGATCTTTTTTGTACAGTTCTTCCATGTATTCTTGCCACCTCTTCTTAATATCTTCTGCTTCTGTTAGGTCCATACCATTTCTGTCCTTTATCGAGCCCATCTTTGCATGAAATATTCCCTTGGTATCTCTAATTTTCTTGAAGAAATCTCTAGTCTTTCCCATTCTGTTGTTTTCCTCTATTTCTTTGCATTGATCTCTGAAGAAGGCTTTCTTATCTCTTCTTGTTATTTTTTGGAACTCTGCATTTAGATGCCTATATCTTTCCTTTTCTCCTTTGCTTTTCGCTTCTCTTCTCTTCACAGCTGTTTGTAAGGCCTCCCCAGACAACCACTTTGCTTTTTTGCATTACTTTTCCATGGGAATGGTCTTGATCTCTGTCTTCTGAATAATGTCACGAACTTCATTCCATACTTCATCAGTCACTCTATCTATCAGATCTAGGCCCTTAAATCTATTTCTCACTTCCACTGTATAATCATAAGGGATTTGATTTAGATCTTACCTGAATGGTCTAGTGGTTTTCCCTACTTTCTTCAATTTAAGTCTGAATTTGGCAATAAGGAGTTCATGATCTGAGCCACAGTCAGCTCCTGGTCTTGTTTTTGTTGACTGCATAGAGCTTCTCCATCTTTGGCTGCATAGAGTATAATCAATCTGATTTCGGTGTTGACCATCTGGTGATGTCCATGTGTAGAGTCTTCTCTTGTGTTGTTGGAAGAGGGTGTTTGCTATATCCAGTGCATTTTCTTGGCAAAACTCTATTAGTCTTTGCCCTGCTTCATTCCTCATTCCAAGGCCAAATTTGCCTGTTCCTCCAGGTGTTTCTTGACTTCCTACTTTTGCATTCCAGTCCCCTATAATGAAAAGGACATCTTTTTTGGGTGTTAGCTCTAAAAGGTCTTTTAGGTCTTCATAAAACTGTTCAACTTCAGCTTCTTCAGTGTTACTGTTTGGGACATAGATTTGGATTACTGTGGTATTGAATGGTTTGCCTTGGAAATGAACAGAGATCATTCTGTCATTTTTGAGACTGCATCCAAGTACTGCATTTTGGATTCTTTTGTTGACCATGATGGCTATTCCATTTCTTCTGATGGATTCCTGCCTGCAGTAGTAGATATAACGGTCATCTGAGTTAAATTCACCCATTCCAGTCTAGTTCGCTGATTCCTAGAATGTCAACGTTCACTCTTGCCATCTCTTGCTTGACCACTTCCAATTTGCCTTGATTCATGGACTGGACATTCCAGGTTCCTATGCAATATTGCTCTTTACAGCATCGGATCTTGCTTCTATCAGCAGTCACATCCACAGCTGGGTATTGTTTTTGCTTTAGCTCCATCCCTTCATTCTTTCTGGAGTTATTTCTCCACTGATCTCCAGTAGCATATTGGGCACCTAATGACCTGGGGAGTTCCTCTTTTGGTATCCTATCATATTGCCTTTTCATACCGTTCATGGGGTTCTTAAGGCAAGAATACTGAAGTGGCATGCCATTCCCTTCTCCGGTGGACCATGTTCTGTCAGACCTCTCCACCATGACCCGCCCATCTTGAGTTACCCTGCAGGCATGGCTTGGTTTCCTTGAGTTAGACAAGGCTGTGGTCCTAGTGTGATTAGATTGCCTAGTTTTCTGTGAGAATGGTTTCAATGTGTCTGCCCTCTGATGCCCTCTTGCAACACCTATCATCTTTCTTGGGTTTCTCTTACCTTGGACGTGGGGGTATCTCTTCACGGCTGCTCCAGCAAAGCACAGCCACTGCCCCTTACCTTGGATGAGTGGTATCTCCTTACCGCCACCATTCCTGACCTTCAATGTGGGATAGCTCCTCTAGGCCCTCCTGCGCCTGCACAGCCACTGCTCCTTGGGTTGCTCCTCCTGGCTGTGGGCCCTGACCTCAGGCGTGGGTGGTTCCTCCCAGCTGCTGCCCCTGGCCTCAGGCTCAGGGGTCTGGGAATTAACAATGTATAAAGAGTGTATAATGCCCTGTGCTTAGTTGCTCAGTTATGTCCGACTCTTTGTGACCCCATGGACTGCAGCCCACCAGGCTCCTTTGTCCCAGGGATTCTCCAGGCAAGAATACTGGAGTGGGTTGCCATGCTCTCCTCTGGGGGATCTTCCCAACCCAGGGATCGAACCCAGGTCTCCCACACTGCAGGCAGATTCTTTACTGTCTGAGCCACCAGGGAATCCCAAAAATACTGGAGTGGGTACAAATGATACTTAAATCCATATGATACAATGATTTTTCACCAAGGGAAACAAAAAGTTTTGAGGACTATGCTGCTTGGGTAACAGATTTGAAAAATAAGGAGGAATAACTGAAGAAAATAAGAAAGAATCATAGAACATTCACAAGAGTGTTTGGACTAATTAGGGCAGATGTAATTATATCATTTAATTTATTTGCTTTGTTACAGTCAAGAAAACTTTGAAGCAATCAAGATATCCAACAACAGTAAATTCTGGTGAATTGATATACTAGAATACAATGCAATTATAAAATGCTAATGGTGACATGTTTTACTAATATGTGTAAAGTCTTATTGCATACTATTTAAAGGGGAAAAAAGTATTTAGGGTAATTAGATTATGAGCTATGTGGAGTGATGTACTTCTGAGGAAATGATCAACCATCTTGGATATTAGGTTGAGGAGTTTAGGAAAGATAACATTTAATACAACAGCCATTCAAGGTAAATACTACTATCATTTTTTCTGATAACCCACTTGAGGTTTGTTGATCTCCTGAAGTATCTTCACTAATTCTTTAGCCTTGTTGACAAGTTCAGAGGTGTTCAGAGAGTTAAAAGTAAGAATGTGACCTCAGGCTGAACTTATGGCTGATAGATGACCTCTCAAGCCAGATACCATAGTTCTTCACAAATAGCACATACACAGATCATTTTATCACAGACCCCCATCCAAGTTAAGACTGCCACTACCAAGATAGGGTCAATCATTACACCACTTTACCCTGACTCAATTCTTGAGCTCTTGGAGAATAGTGAGTGGGAAGGAGTTTCATTGTTGGGGATTCTAGCTCATGTCAAGGTTCAGAAGAAGTAGCTGATGACTGAGGGAGCATGGAGAGAATTCTCATTTTCTCCTGGATAGCTCAGGGAGCTCTGAGATAACTGACACTGGACTGGTTTTACTGCTTTCCACCAGACCTTAAACAGAACAAAAGATCCCTACTAGAGTTCAAGCTCCATGATGGTAGTAAAATTTGTTATTTTGCTCATAATTCTATCCCCTTATCTAAAACAGTATATGTAACCCAGAAAATTTTTAGTAACTATTTGGTGAATGCATTTATATCTGTGGGATTCTGAAACAAAACCAAGGACTACATAGTGTTGGTTCTTCTAGGTCAGGGGTTCTCAGTTCTAGCTGAACAATAAAATCGGAGACCATTTTAAAAACACAGCTGCCTTGGGAACACCCTCCAGAGATTCCAATGTAGTTACAAAAGGGTAGGCTCCATGCCTCAGGAAGACTTCAATATGTATTCAGAATTGAGAACAAATGCTTTAAGCAGCCACAGTGCACTCGGGTTGCTCAAAGGACTGAGATGCCAATTTTAGTCCTTAGGACATGGGTGGCCTTTTTATGGAATTGGGGTCTGTTACCTCCTCTTCAGGGTTCTGGTCTGGGGCAGCTGTTAGGGGTTTTGTCTCAGAATTCTAGGTAAGGCTCATCCCAAAGGGCTAGAAGAAAACAATAATTTCAGTTCGGAATTTAGGTATTTGAGCAGATTTGAGGGGCTTTGAGAGTACAGTGATGTGAACTTGAGACTGGCATCACCACGATAGGGTCAATCAAAACACCAGTTGACCCCAACTCAGTGAATACCAGCATGACAACGTGATCTGCCTCCCTCGTGGGGAGAGAAGGGATTCAGAAAAAGAGAGGCAACAGGGTCTGATATCTCTATTGTTTAAGCATTGGCATTCCCTTTGCTGAAAATAGGAAAAGTATGCATTCTTTTCATACCACATAATTTATGATGATTATAGGTTCAGTAATAATACATATAGTCACAAATCTCTTCAGATTTAAAAATGCTTCAGAATGTTACACACATAAATTATGTTACAATTTAAAGGGATGTAAGTCACATACCTACTTATACATTTCAGAGAAGATATATTATCTGACAAAATTAAAATCAATTCTGAAAGGAAATCTTGCAAAAATCATTGCTAATAATGACTGATTTTCCCCCTTTAATTCCTCAAAAAGAATATCATAGACTCAGTCGTCTACCCATAAACAATATAGCAGTTTATTTTGCTTTCTCCAACTTCAGGAATTAGAAAGAAAATGCCTCTGGGTTCTTTGATTATGGATTATTCCTTTAGAATGCCCTCTCTAGAAGTAGTCATGACAAGAAGGTTACTGTGAAGTGACATTTTATGTCCTTTGAAGTAAGGCTATAACAATGAATATAACTTACGAAACCTTATGGGAATCTTACTCATGGTGACAATAGATAAGTATATTCAGAGGTAGAAAAATCATTGAGCTATTCTTTTTAAACAAACAAACAAGATAAAACAAACTTCTATGTTGAGGTAAGACAGATATATGTTATTTGTTTGTTTTGCTCAATTGGGCATCTCTAACTACAGTTTTTAAAATTGAGATCTTCAGGCACTTCTGTGTATATGCAACTTGAAGTTCATTGGCCTGCTTTTTCTAAATACAGTTTGAGACAATTTTAGCCAATATCAGCTAGTTAAATTTGCCCAATAACATTGACCTGAAAGACTTCAGGTTAAAGATGATTATTTAACCCAAAGATGCAGCAGGAAGATGCCATTTATTTGAATTTCATTTGTAGTCTGCAATACATTATATAAAAATGAGAACAACTGTTCTTAATGATATTAATTAGGTCAGCAAATATAAAAATATTACTTGAATAAATATAGAAGAGAGCTATGCATCTGTCTCATGCTGTATCTGCATAAAAAATTACATAAGAAGTTGGGTAATTTGTATCAGAAAGTATTGGTGACTTTCACTCTTGGCTACTTAAGGAACTGGAAGATATCCTAGAAAAACGACAAGCTGTTATTTTTAGGAAACTGTGACTTCCCAGCAGAGAAGGCAATGGCACCCCACTCCAGTACTCTTGCCTGGAAAATCCCATGGATGGAGGAGCCTAGTGGGCTGCCATCTATGGGGTCGCACAGAGTCGGACACGACTGAAGTGACTTAGCAGCAGCAGCAGCAGTGACTTCCCAGAGCATTAGTATGAGGCAAATTTAGAGCTTACATATGCCAAAAGAAAAAATTAGTCCCATGTAATAAAAACTGATCGGATTCATATTATCATATGGAAAGATGTGATCTGTATTGATTTCAGTAAGGCTCTCAATTATATTTCACATAATATTGTAACTAAGAAAAATTATGGTAATGTTTATATTACTTTGAGTAAAAATAAGAAACATGTTATTGTGGATGTTGGATCCAATTTTAGTGATTATGCAGTATAGTAACCCCTGAAGAACGGTCTTGATAGCATTCAGCACCCTATTCACCCTTACAATAAAGAATTTGAAGTTATATCCAGCAGACAAAATTAAGGTATTTATAATTTTCAACATTCTAGAAGATATAAATGCAATTTTGAGTAATCATGATGAGTTGGAAAAAATAGGTCCAAATAAGAAAAAAAAGTTTGGTTAAGATATGTACCAAATAGCCTACAACTGAGGTAGAAAGAGATTTCAAGCTTGAACTGAATGCCTCCAAACAAAATTTCTACTCTGAACCAAAAGTCATTGTGACACTGAGTGTAACAAAAGGCAAATACAATAAATGAGAAAGAATGTTCTGTTGTTGTTTAAAGAGTAGCAGAATATTAGATTAGTTTGAGCCTTGACCTTTGTACAGGAGATAGGATGTTAGAGTGGATCCAGAGAAGAATGATAAGGTTGATTCAAAAATACGTAAACTAGGTCTGATGACTAATGGTAAAAGATGTGTGATTTTCAAGAAAATTTTGAGGGAGGATTTAATGTTTTTTAATACATGAAAAAATATATTATGATACAGATAGTCATTACTCAATTTCCATGTTCTCTAAATTATTTTATATGATCTATGTTCAAACTTAGTCAATACCTATATTTTTATTTCTAGCATACATTGCTAGTTGGTTATTAATAATGCTAACAAGCTGTTATCTGTTTGATATTAAAAATAGAAAAATGCACATTCTTATGCAAAATCAATGTCCACACCCCTTGACATTTCCCTTGTGCCCTCAAACTTATTTGGGGTTTCCTATCTTAAAAAAAAAAAGAGAGAGAGAGAGAGAAGCTTTTACACAGTCCTCATTATTAATTATTTCCTTTTCAATTTCCTTTAGTGACAACTACCTAAATTTTAAATTAATACATTATATTTTGTTTTATTTTTCTGCCTGACATTGATAATTTAATGTTTTTTTTATATCACCTTGTACCAATATTGTTCACAAAAACTTTCTAATTTATTTACTTCTTCATTCACCAAGATTTTATCCAGCCCTTATTATGTTCAGAGTACTGTGCTGGCACTGGGGATATGGACAAGAACAAGAAAGACACAGCCTCTATACAATCTTGGACAGAGAGACACAGACATTTACAGAGGAGTGGAGTAAATAGCCAATACTCAAAGGACATAAAACATATATAAATAGACAGATTCAAAGTATTATGAGATTCTGTTGTTGTTGTTTAGTCACTAAGTCCTGTCTGACTCTTTGCAAAACCATGAACTGCAGCATTCAGCGCTTCCCTGTCCTTCACTATCTCCTGGAATTCGCTAAAACTCATGTCCACTCAGTCAGTGATGCCATTCCAAACATCTCATCCTCTGTTGCCCCCTTCTCTTCTTGCCCTCAATCTTTCCCAGGATCAGGATATTTTCTAATGAGCCGGCTCTTCATTTCAGGTTGTCAAAGTATAGGAGAGCTTCAGCTTCGGCATCAGTCCTTCCAATGAATATTCAGAGTTGATTTCATTTAGGATTGACTGGTTTGACCTCTTTGTAGTCCAAGGCACTCTCAAGAGTCTTCTCCAGCACCAGAGATTGAAAGCATAGGTTCTTCAGCGTTTAACTTTCTTTATAGTCCAACTCTCACATTTGTACATGACTACTGGAAAAACCATAGTTTTGAATATATGGACTTTTGTTGGCAAAATGATGTCTCTGCTTTTTAATACACTGTCTAGGTTTGTCATAGCTTTTCTTCCAAAGAGCAAGTGTCTTTTAATTTCTTGGCTGCAGTCATTGTTTGCAGTTAATTTGGAGCCCAAGAAAGTATAATCTGTCATGGTTTCAACTTCCTTCCCATCTTTTTTTCCATGAAGTGATGGAACCAGATATCATGATCTTAATTCTCTGAACGTTGAATTTTAAGCCAGGTTTAAGCCTCTTTCACATTCATCAAAAGGCTCTTTAGTTTCTCTTCACTTTCTGCCATAAGGGTGGTGTCATCTGCATATCTGAGGTTATTGATTTTTTTCCTGGAAATCTTGATCCGAGTTTGTGCTTCATCTAGCACAGCATTTCATGTGATGTACACTGCATATAAGTTAAATAAGCAGGGTGGCACTATACAGCCTTGACATACTTCTTTCCCAATTCTGAACCAACCACTTGTTCAATGACTGGTTCTAACTGTTGCTTCTTGACCTGCATATACGTTTCTCAGGAGGCAGGTAAGGTGGTCTGGTATTCCCATTTCTATAAGAATTTAATGCAGTTTGTTGTGATCCACACAGTCAAATGCTTTACCATAGTCAATGAAGCAGAAATAGATGTTTTTCTGGAATTTTCATGCTGTTTCTGTAATTCAATGGATGTTGGCAAATTGATGTCTGATTCCTCTGTCTTTCTAAATCTAACTTGTTCATCTGAAAGCTCCTGATTCAAGTACTTTTGAAGCCTAGCTTGAAGGATTTTGGGCACCTTGCTAGTGTGTGAAATGAGTGCAATTGTGCTGTAGTTTTGAACATTCTTTGGCATTCCCTTTCTTTGAGATTGGAATGAAAACTGACCTTTTCCAGTCCTGTGACCACTGCTGAGTTTTCTAAATTTGCTGGAATATTGAGTGCAGCACTTTAACAGCATCATCATTTAGAATTTGAGGTAGCTCAGCTGAAATTCTGTCACATCCACTAACTTTGTTCATAGTGATGCTTCCTAAGGCCCACTCTATTCCAGGATGTCTGGCTCTAGGTCAGTGATCACACCATCGTGGTTATCTGGGTCATGAAGGTCATTTTTGTTCAGTTCTGTGTATTCTTGCCACCTCTTCTTATTATCTTCTGCCTCTGCTAGGTCCATACCACTAATGTGCTTTATTGTGCCCATCTTTGCATGAAATGTTCCGTTGGTATCTCTAATTTTCTTGAAGAGATATCTAGTCTTTCCAATTATATTGTTTTCCTCTATTTATTTGCATTGTTCACTTAAGAAGGCTTTGTTATCTCTTCTTGCTATTTTTGGAACTCTACATTCAGATAGATATGTCTTTTCTTTTCTCTTGCTCTTCCCCTTTTTTTCTTTTCACAGCTATTTGTAAGGCCTTCTCAGACACCCATTTTGCTTTGTTTCATTTCTTTTTCTTCGGGATGATTTTGGTCACTGCTTCCTATACAATGTTAGGAACCACTGTCTAAAGTTCTTCAGATCTAATCCCTTGAGTCTATTTGGCACTTTCACTGTATATCAGTCAGTGATGCTATTCAATCATCTCATCTTCTGGCATCTCCTTCTCCTGCCTTCAATCTTTCTCAAAATCAGGATCATTTCCAGTGAGTCAGTTCTTTGCATGAGGTGGCCAAAGAATTGTAGCTTCAGCTTCACCATTAGTCCTTCCAATGAATATTCAGGACTTATTTATTTTAGGATTGACAGGTTTGATCTCCTTGCAGTTCAAGGGACTCTCAAGAGTCTTCTCCAACACCACGGTTCAAAAGCATCAAATTATTCCCTGCTCAGCTTTCTTTATGGTCCAACTCTTATATCCATCCATACATAACTATTGGAAAAACCATAGCTTTGACTAGACGGGCTATTATCAGCAAAGTAATGTCTCTGCTTTCTAATGTTCTGTCTACAGTGGTCAAAATAATGTCTCTGCTTTCTAATGTTCTGTCTACATTGGTCACAGCTTTTCTTCAAAGGAGCAAGCATCTTAGTTTCATGACTGCAGTCACCATCTGCAGTGATTTTGGAGCAGTATTTTATTTAGGTCATACCTGAATAACCTAGTAGTTTTCCCTACTTTCTTCAATTTAAATCTGAATTTTGGAATAATCAGCTCATGATCTGAGCCACAGTCAGCTCCTGGTCTTACTTTTGCTGAGTGTATAGAGCTTCTGCATTTTCACCTGCAAAGAATATAATCAATCTGATTTCAGTATTGACTCTCTGGTGATGTCCACATGGATAGTAATCTCTTGTGTTTGGAAGAGGGTGTTTGGTATGACCAGTGCATCATCTTGGAAAAACTCTTTTAGTCTTTTCCCTGCTTCATTTTGTACTCCATGGGCAAAATTGTCTGTTGCTTCATGCATCTCTTGACTTCCTACTTTAGCATTCCAGTCCCCTATGATGAAAATATCTCTCTTTTGGTGTTAGTTCTAGAAGATCTTGTAGGTCTTTATAGAGCCATTCAACTTCATCTGCTTCAGCATTAGTAGTTGGGGCATAGATTTGGATTACTCTGATATTGAATGGTTTGCCTTGGAAACGAACAGAGATCATTCTGTTGTTTTTGAAATTGCACCCAAAAAATCACTGCAGATGGTGATTGCAGCCATGAAATTAAAAGACGCTTACTCCTTGAAAGAAAAGTTATGACCAACCTAGATAGCATATTCAAAAGCAGAGACATTACTTTGCCGACTAAGGTCCATCTAGTCAAGGCTATGGTTTTTCCTGTGGTCATGTATGGATGTGAGAGTTGGACTGTGAAGAAGGCTGAGCACTGAAGAATTGATGCGTTTGAACTGTGGTGTTGGAGAAGACTCTTGAGAGTCCCTTGGACTGCAAGGAGATTCAACCAGTCCATTCTGAAGGAGATCAACCCTGGGATTTCTTTGGAAGGAATGATGTTAAGGCTGAAACTCCAGTACTTTGGCCACCTCATGAGAAGAGTTGACTCATTGGAAAAGCCTCTGATGCTGGGAGGGATTGAGGGCAGAAGGAGAAGGGGAGGACAGAGGATGAGATGGCTGGATGGCATCACTGACTTGATGGACGTGAGTCTGAGTGAACTCCGGGAGATGGTGATGGACAGGGAGGCCTGGCGTGCTTTGATTCATGGGGTCACAAAGAGTCGGACACGACTGAGTGACTGAACTGAACTGATTGCATTTTGGACTCTTCTGTTGACTATGAGGGCTACTTCATTCCTTCTAAGAGTTTCTTGACCACATAGTAGATATAATGATCAACTGAATTATATTTAAGGGCTTCCTTGATAGCTTAGTTGGTAAAGGGTCTGTCTGCAATGCAGGAGACCCCGTTTGATTGCTGAGTCAGGAAGATCCTCTGGAGAAGGGATAAGCTACCCACTCCAGTATGCTTGGATTTCCTTTGTGGCTCAGCTGGTTAAGAATCTCCCTGCAATGTGAGATACCTGGGTTTGATCCCTGGGTTGGGAAGATCCCCTGGACTAGGGAGAGGCTACCCACTCCAGTTTTCTGGTCCATGGGGTTTTTACAGCCCATGTAGTTGCAAACAGTTAAATTTGCCCACTCCCATCCATTTTAGTTATCTGATTCCTAAAATGTTGCTGTTCATTTTTGCCATCTCCTGTTTGACCACTTCTAATTCACCTTGATTCATGGACCCAACATTCCAGTTTCCTATGCAGTATTGTTCTTTACAGCATTGGACTTTGCTTTCACCACCATGGACATCCACAACTGGGCCTCCTTTCCACTGTGACACAGCCTCTTCATTCTTTCTAGAGCTATTTCTCAGCTCTTCCCCAGTAGCATATAAGACACCTATCAACCTGGGGAGGCTCATTTTCTGGTGTTATATCTTTTTGCCTTTTCAGACTGCTCATGGGGTTTTCAAGGCAAGAATGATGAAGTGGTTTGTCATTCCCTTCTCCACTGGACCACGTTTTGTTAGAACGCTTCATGACATGTCTGTCTCGGGTGGCCCTACATAGTATTGCTCATAGTTTCATTGTGTTGCACATGGCTGTGATCCATGTGATCATTTAGTTAGCTTTCTGTGATTGTGGTTTCATTCTGGAGGCTGTGGGATTGCAGTTCTTGCTTATGGGAGGGACTGGCTGTGGGCAAACCTGGATCTTGCTCTGGTGTGCACAGCCATGCTCAGTAAATCTTTAATTCAAATTTTTGCTGATGCATGGGATTGTGCTCCCTACCTGAGATTCTGTAGACTTATCCAACTAATGATCTAATCTTTTGAGAGGGTAAACAATATTTTCTGTATGCAGCAATTCTATATCAACTAGGTATATCTATAAGTTTGTAGGAGAAAAAAAAATCCAAGCTTGTTTTAATGAAGTCATATTAATAGTGAGCCCAGTTATGAATATATAGTTATACAATAAATACTGATTTATAAAAGTAATCACATATTGGTCATGAGACATCAAAATAAAAATTACATGGGACATTCAGGTTCTGGTCCAGCAGGTAAGAAATTCTGAATTTGCCTCTCTATACTAAAATGTAAAAAGCTGAGGGAACTGAAAAGTGAAAAATCCTTATTATTAGTACATCCATATAAGAAACTTGCTGGCCCTCAGATTGGAGAGACTGCTAAGTAAAAACACAGAATTACAATTTACCACAGCAGAAATCAACAAGAAAAAAAAAAAAACTCTGAGGAAATAATGCTAGAAATGTCAAATCCATTTAAAGGCAAAAGACATTTTGAAGAGAGACAGTAAGCATTAGAATCCCACTCAGATATGACAGATATGTTAGAATTTTCAGACAAGGAATATGAAACTATGATTATTATCTAAGGGCTTTAATGGGTAAATTTGATAGCATACAAAAACTGGGCAATGAAGCAAAGAGATGGAAATTCTAAGAAAGAGCTAAAGAGAAATGCTAGAAATCATCAACACTGTAAATGAAGGATAAATGTGATTGGCTTATTAGTAGACTGAACATGATTAAGGGAAAAAAAATATTTGGGCTTGAGGATATCTCAATAGAAACTTCAAAAAACTGAAAAGCAAGACAACAAAGACTGAAAAAAATGTCCAAAGTCAAAGGACTACTACAAAATGTAACATGTGTAATGGGAATATCAGAAGAAAAAAGGGAGAATGGACAAAAAAAAATTGAAACAATGTCAAATTAGTGTTTGACACTGAACCACAGATTCAGAAATATCAGACAAAAGGAAGCAGGCTAAATTCTCCAAAACCCTCAGACCCAGGCATATCATTTTTGAATTATATAAAATTAAAGAAAAATTGTCCTGAAAGAAGTAAGAGAGGTTGAGGTGGGAAACCTTACGTACAGAGAAGCAATGTTAAAGAATGACATCCTATTTCTCCTCAGAAATCACATGAAATGAAGCAGGACACTGTGTGGCACTCCCAGGTACAAAAGCCTTTTTGAGTTCCTGTTTCCTTTTCATAGGAAAAAGGCTTCAGCCTCCTATACTTTCCCTGATTTCCAAAGGGCAGATTCAAACAGTTGCTATGCCAGCACATTTGGAAAACTTAGCAATGGCCACAGAATTGGAAAAAGGTCAGTTTTTATTCCAATCCCAAAGAATGGCAATGTCAAAGAATGTTCAAATTGCCATACAATTGTACTGATTTCACATGCTAGCTAGGTAATGCTCAAAATCCTTCAAGCTAGGGTTCAGCAGTATGTGAACTGAGAACCTCCTGATGTATAACCTGGATTTAGAAAGGTAGAGGAACCAGATATCAAGTTGTCAATATCCTTTAGATAACAGAAAAAGTAAGGGAATTCCAGAAAACACATAGCTCTGCTTCATTGACTATAGTAAATCCTTTGACTGTGGATCACAACAAACTGTAGAAAATTCTTAAAGAGATGGTTATACCAGACCACCCTACTCACCTCTTGAGAAACCTGTATGGAGGTAAATAAGCAACAGTTAGAACTGGACATGGAACAACAAACTGGTTCAAAATTGGGAAAGGAGTACATCAAGGCTGTATATCATCACCCTGCTTATTTAGCTTATATGCAGAGTACACCATGTGAAATGCTGGGCTAGATGAGTCACAAGCTGGAATCAAGATTTCTGGGACAAATATCAATAACTTCAGATATACAGATGAAACCACTCTAGTAGCAGAAAGTGAAAAGGAACTAAAGAGCCTCTTGTAAAGTTGAAATCGGAGAGTGAAAAAGCTATCTTAAAGCTCAACATTCAAAACACTGAGATCATGGCATCTGGTCCCATTACTTCATGGCAAATAGATGGGGAAAAAGAAGAAACAGTGGAAGATTTTATTTCCTTGGGCTCCAAAATCTCTGTAGATGGTGACTACAGTCATGAAATTAAAAGTTGCTTGATCCTTGGAAGAAAAGCGCTGACAAACCTAGACAGTATATTAAAAAGGAGAGGCATCACTTTTCTGACAAAGGTCTGTATAGTCAAAGCTATGTTTTTCCAGTAGTCATATATGGATGTAAGAGTTGGACTATAAAGAAGGCTGAGTGCTGAAGAATTGATGCTTTCAAATAGTGATGCTGGAAAAGACTCTTGAGAGTCCCCTGGACTTCAAGGAGAATCAAACCAGTGAATTTGAAAGGAAATCAACCCTGAATAGTCATTGGAAGGATTGACGCTGAAGCTGAAACTCTGTTATACTTTGGGCACCTGATGTGAATAGCCAACTCATTGGAAAAGACCCTGATTCTGGCAAAGACTGAGGGCAGGAGGAGAAAGGGAAGACAGAAGATGAGATGGTTGGATGGTATCACTGACTAAATGGACATGAGTTTGAACAAACTCTGGGAGATAGTGATGGACAGGGAGTGCTGCAGTCCATGGTTAGAACAAGGAGGCTGATGATTGAGATTCCTGGATGACCACCTTGTTATCAATCCATCAACTAATCAGAGGAAAGTTACACACTCTGCACTCCCCATGCAAATTTTTTTCTTTTTTTATTTATTATTATTATTTTTTTAATTTTACTTTACAATACTGTATTGGTTTTGCCATACATTGACATGAATCCGCCATGGGTGTACATGAGTTCCCATGCAAATTTTGCCTCTAAAAATCCTTCCCCCAAAACCATTGGGGAATTCAGGTTTTTTTTTTCCCATGTTTCACTATTTTATTTTTTAATATAAATTTATTTATTTTAATTGGAGGTTAATTAAGAGGGATGGTACAGGGAGGGAGGAGGGAATTCAGTTTTTTAACATGGGCAAGCTCCTTGCATTACACTAGTAATAAAATTTTCTCTGCTCCTAAGAGTTCTTATCACAAAGAAAAATACTATTTTCTATTTCTTGTATCTATTTGCGGTGATGGATGTTTACAAAAACAATTGCAATAGTTTCATGATGTATGTGTGTCAAATCATTATATGCTACATCTTAATCTTATATAGTCCTGTATGCAAATTACATATCAATAAAACTTGAAGAAAATAATAAAAACTAAGTAGGAGAAAAAATAAAATAAAAATTAGAGCAGAAATAAATGAAAATTAAAAATGGGAAATCAACGGAAATTGACATCAAAACCAAAGAATGATTGTTTAAAAAAATCTGTAAATTCAGTAAATCTCTAGTCACACTAAGAAATAAGGAGTTGTCCTTCAGTTGCTAAGTCGTGTCTGATTCTGCCAACCCATGAACTGCAGCACACCATATTTCCCTATCCTTCACTGTCTCCTGGAGTTTGCTCAAACTCATGTCCATTGAGTCAGTGATCCCATTCAACCATCTCTTCCTCTGTTGCTCCCTTCTCCTGTTGCCCTCCATCACTACCCTCATCAGGGTCTTTTCCAATAAGTCTGTTCTTCACATCAGGTGGCCAAATATAAGAGAGCTTCAGTTTCAGCATCAATCCTTCCAATGAATATTCAGGGTTGATTTACTTTAGGATTCACTGTTTTGATCTCCTTGCTGTCTAAAGACTCTCGAGAGTCTTCTCCAGTACCACAATTTGAAAGCATAAATCCTTCAGCAGTCAGCCTTCTTTATGGTCCAACTCACATCCATACATGACGACTGGGAAAACCATAGGTTTGGTTATATAGACCTTTGTCAGCAAAGTGATGTCTCTGCTTTTTAATATGCTGTCTAGGTTTGTGGTAGTTTTTCTTCCAAGGAGCAAGTGCCATTTAATTTCATGGCTGCAGTCACTGCCCACTGTGATTTTGGAGCCCAGGAAAATAAAATCCATCACTGTTTCCACTTTTCTCCAATCTACTTGCCATGAAGTGATGCCATGAGGAAAAAAAGGAGAGGACATAAATTACTAATATGAGAAAGTAAAAACAACACTAAAGATCTAATGGACATTAAAATAATATTCCATGAATATTATGAACATTAATAATGATGCCTTCAAACTGTGATGCTAGAGAAGACTCCTGAGAGTCTCTTGGACAGCAAGGAGATCAAATCAGTCAGTCTTGAGGAAAATCAATCCTCAATACTCGCTGGAAGGACTGAAGCTGATGTGAAAGTGAAAGTCACTTAGTCGTGTCTGACTCTTTGTGACTATTCCATGGACTATACATTCCATGGAATTCTCCAGGTTAGAATACTGAAGCAGGTAGCTGTTCCCTTTCTCAGGGGATCTTTCCAACCCAGGGAGAAAACCCACGTCTCCTACACTGCAGGCTGATTCTTTACCAGCTGAGCCACCAGGAAAACCCAGTATTTTGGTCATTTGATGTGAACAGCTGACTCATTGGAAAGTCCCTGATGCTGGGAAAGATTGTGGGCAGAAGGAGAAGAGGGCGTCAGAGAATGAGATGGACAGATCACTGATGCCATCTACATGAACTTGGGCAAACATCAGGAGATGGTGAGAGACAGGGAGGTCTGGTGTGCTGCAGTCCATGGGGTCGCAAAGAGGCAGAATTTACTGGGCAACTGAACAACCATTTTATGAACAATACTACCACCAAATTTGATAACCTAGATGAAATTAATAAATTTCTTGAAAGATGCCTTATTTAAAACTCACAAAAGGAGAAATAGGCAATCTACATAGGCCTTTACCTAGTAAATAAATTAAATGAAGAATTGAATAGAAAGCATCAGGCCCAGATGGGATTACTAGTGAATTCTATCAAGCATGTAGAAAGAAATTATACTAATTATTGCAAAACTACTTTGTGTGTACTGCATGCTAAGTTGCTTCAGTCGTGTCTGACTCTGTACAACCCTAAGGACTGTAACCTGCCAGCCTCCTTGTCAATGGGATTTGCCAGGCAAGTACACCAGAGTGAGTTTTCATGCCCTCCTCCAAGGGATCTTCCCAATCCTGGGATGGAATCTGCTTCTCTCATATTTCCTGCATTGGCAGGCAGGTTCTTTACCACTAGTGCCACCTGGGAAGCCCCCCCAAAACTATATGATACTGTAAAGGAGGATATATGCCATTATACATTTGCTCAAACCTGTAGAATGGAAAACACCAAAACTGAATCCTTATGTAAACTGTGACCATTGAGTTGATAATAATGTGTCAATATATGTCCATCGATTCTAGCAAATTTACCAATCTGGTGGGGGATGCTGATAATGGTAGAGGTTATGCATGTAGTGGGATAGGAGGTACCTGGGAAATATCTGTACCTTCTGTTCAATTGCTGTGAACCTACAACTGCCCTATAAATAGTCTATAAATAAATAAAAATGAAAATATATATGTGTTAGATCCTTAATACCCATGGATACCACATTTATGATTTTGACTATATATTAGCACCTTGTTAATCTTTGGGGTTTCATATTTACTGTGGGCAATGTATGCAAGAGCCAATCTCTTAATAAACAAGCTTAGTGGCCAATTAAGGTACATATTCCCATGTAGTGTTACTATTCTCTTCTCATTATCCATACGATGAATCATTCTCATCAAGTAGTCTAAAGTAAAACATACCATTATTTGTGTAAATCAAATGGCTGCCATACCTTTGGTAAGATCAATGCCCCATTAAATCTTCTCACAAATTCCTATGGCTGATTCTAATTTCAGAGTACTTTAACTGTGATTCCCTGTTTCTATGTGTGTGCTGTGTGTGCTTAGTTGCTCAGTCGTGTCCAATTCTTTGCAACCCCATGGACTGTAGACTGCCAGGTTCCTCTGTTCAAGGCAATTCTCCAGCCAAGAATACTAGAGTGGGTTGCCATGCCCTCCTCTAGGGGATCTTCCCAACCCAGGGATCAAACCCAAGTCTCCCACATCCAGGCAGATTTTTTACCATCTGAGCCACCAGGGAAGCCCAAGAACACTGGAGTGGGTTGCCTATCCCTTCTCCAAGGATCTTCCATACCCAGGAATGGAACCGGAATCTCTTGCATTGCAGGCAGATTCTTTGGCAGCTGAGCTACCAGGGAAGCCCTCCCTGCTTCTACCTATTTCTTATTTTCTTCACTGAATCTTTCAGCCTTTATCTTCAAAGTAGTATTGGTTCAAACGTGAGTTTTAAGCTATTCTCTTTGCTCACCCCTTTCAAATCAAGGGGCTTCCCTGGTAGCTCAGACAGAAGAATCTGCCTGCAATGTCAGACACACTGTTTTGATTCCTGGGTTGGGTAGATCCTCTGGAGAAGGAAATGGCAACACACTCCAGTATTCTTGACTGGAGAATTCCACGGTCAGAGGAGCCTGGTGGGCAAAGTCCATGGGGTCACAAAGAGTCAAACATGACTGAGCGACTAACACTTTAGCTTTTCACCTTTTTTAAAGCAAACCTTAACATGAGATGCTTCTGTGTATAGAACAATTAATGACTATTTATATGTAATACATTGTTTGATCAAATTACAAACAACTTGATATTTCACATTAGCAATTATCATCAGACATTTAGCTATTGAGTATTCCTCACAGACCATACTACCTTCTGTGGTATTCTGACCTCTCACCAGTTTATTGATCCCACTCTGTATCTCTCATCCATTAATTCTCTTCTCTGCAAGGCTGGAGAATTATTTTCTCTTAATTCTAAAACCAAACTGTTCTTGGCTACATTCATATATAAAAATCTATCAATGTGCTTAGCTTAACAAAGGGCCATCCTTAGTTTAGAGACATTACTTTAACAAGACCTAGTGTCTTTAAAAAGTAGCTGTGATTTTTAAATAGTGATTTTTTCTCCTTTATATTTATGTGGAGGAGGGATTAAAGAGTTTTGAGGAGAAAGTCAAATATCAGTACTAGAGAATAAAGTAAAAGCTAGGCAAAGAGATCTCACATTATTGTGATTCTTAACCTGAACATAGAATAATTTAAATTAAGGAATAAAATGTCCACATTTTTAGTCATTGAGATCTGTCACATTGTGTCCATCATGCACACTAGACAGAATAAAGAAAAATGTTCATGAAACCATTACACTGAATGTACAGTTCAGTGCAAAAACCGAATTTAGTCTTATAAATATTAAATCTTTCATGGTCTGAAGTGATCACATACAGTTTTCATTCACATTCTATCGCATTTTTACTGAATATTACATTATATTGGGATTTATAAGTTTTGTGATTCAAAAATATATATCCCTGAGGGGGTGGTCCTAAGATGGCAGAGGAATAGGACAGGGAGACCACTTTCTCCCCCACAAATTCATTGAAAGATCATTTGAACACTGAGCAAATTCCACAAAACAACTTCTGAACACTGGCAGAGGACACCAGGCATCCAGAAAGGGAGCCCATTGTCATTAAAAGAGGTAAGACAAAATATAATAGATAAAAAGAGAGACAAAGAGTTAGGAATGGAGACCTTTCCACCGGGGAGGGAGTCCTGAAGGAGGAGAAGTTTGCAAACACCAGGAAACCCTCTCACTGGCTGGTCTGTGGGGAATTTTGGAATCTCACAAGTCAACATAACAGGGAGGAAAAAACAAAAAAACACAGATTACATGCCTAACCACAACTCCCAGTGGAGAAGTAGCCCAGAGGCTCGCATCCCCCACCAGCAAGCAGAGGCTGAACAAGGAGACGCGGGCTGCATTACTTAGGGTAAGGACCGGGCCTGAATGCCCTGAGGATAATCTGAGGGAGCTAACATGACACAGCAACCCAAACTGTGGGATAGCCAGAGAGAGAGGAAAAAAAAGAGAAAGCGAGAGAGAGAAGACTTTCCCTTGAAAAGCACTAAACTAAGGAATTGCCAGACCCGCTCACAGAACAAAGGACAGAGCGAATACCAGAGAAAAGCTAGCCGGCTGCTGACCTGCCCATTCCCCGCCAGAGGCAGAGAGGCAGGCAGGCAACAGCCAGAGTCAGAAGGCGAGGGACAATCTCGGCCCCAGAGACTGCATCTTCTACCAAACTGTGAGCAGGCTCCCAGTTGCTAACAAATTCTTCCTTGGATCCTGAACGGTTGACATCTGCCAGGAGGGTCGCAGCTAGACATCAGCACCCCAGAGGAGACACATGGCACACCTGAGACAGCGCTCCCGCTGCACACCTAGGAAACCAAGTGGCTTGGACTGGAGAGGAGATAAGATGCACCACACACCTGGGGACAGTGTGCTCACCAAGCACCTGGTCACCTGAGCTGCTCAGACCTGTGAAGGGCACAAACACAGGCCCAGCTGAATCTGTGCCTTTGTGGATTACCTGAGAACCTGAACCTTAGCAGCTTAGACCTGGGAAGAGCATGCACCCCAGGACCTGCTTTAGACAGTTCCCCTGCAGAGCAACCTGGAGCCTGAGCAGTGTAGACAGGGAAAGCACACATGCTGTGAGCGGGGGCAAACCCAGTGTGGCCCAGACACAGCGTGCACTCCCCACACACACCAGTGATATTTGTTTGCACTGTTCCTCCCTCCCCACAGCACAACTAAACAAGTGAGCCTAAATATGAGACCACCTTTGCCTCCTTGTGTCAGGGTGGAAATTAGACACTGAAGAAACTTGCAAACAGAAGAAGCCAAAATAAAGAGGGAACCACTTTGAAAGTGACAGGTGCAACAGATTAAAACCCTGTAGTTAGCACTGACTACATTGGAAGGGGGCTATAGACCTTGAGAAGAACTATAAGCTGGAACAAGGAACTATCTGAAACTGAACTGACCCCACACCCCTACACTGCCCACAACAGCTCCAGAGAAATTCGTAGATATATTTTACTATTATCATTTTTTTAAATTTTTATTTTTTTTAATTTTTAAGTCCTTTATGACTCCTTTAATTTTCATTTTTATAACCTACTATTACCTTGCAAAAAACAAGACCCTATTTTTAAAGCAAATTTCATATAATATGTTTTATAATTTTTCTGATTTTTATTAATATTGTATTTTTGAGAGTCTAACATCTACTCTAGACTTTTAATCTTTACTTTTTGGTATTTGTTATCAATTTTCTACCTTTAAGAATCCAATCTTCAGTACTCATTTTTACTTAGGAGTGTGATTACTGGCTTGATTGCTCTCTCCCCCTTTTGACTCTCCTTTTTATCCCCCAAGTCACCTCTACCTCCTCCCTCCCACTTCTCTGCTCTACCCAACTCTGTGAATCTCTTTGGGTATTGCAGTCCATGGAGAACACTTAGGGAAATGATTACTGGCTAGATCAATTATGATCCTTTTGATTCCCCCTCTTCTCCTCCTGGTCACCTCTATCTCCTTCCTCCCTCTTCTCTTCTCTATGTAACTCTGTGAACCTCTCTGGGTCAATCAATAACGGATAATGCAATAACTAAGGTCAAAAACACTCTGGAGAAAACCAACAGTAGAATACCTGAGGCAGAAGATAGGATAAGTGAGGTGGAAGATAGAATGGTGGAAATAAATTAATCAGAGAGGAAAAAAAAAAGAATGAAAAGAAATGAGAACAACCTCAGAGACCTCTGGGACAAGGTCAAACCTCCCAACAATTGAGTCATAGGAGTCCCAGAAGGAGAAGACAAAAAGAAAGACCATGAGAAGATACTTGAGGAGATAATAGTTGAAAACTTCCCTAAAAAGGGGAAGGAAATAGCTACCCAAGTCCAAGAAACCAAGAGTCCCAAACAGGATAAACCCAAGGTGAAACATCTCAAGACACATATTAATCAAATTAATGACGATCAGATACAAAGAACAAATATTAAAAGCAGCAAGGGAAAAATGACAACACACAAGGGGATTTCCATAAGGACAACAGCTGATCTTTCAATAGAAACTCTTCAGGCCAGAAGGGAATGGCAGGACATACTTAAAGTGATGAAAGATAAAAACCTAAACCCAGATTACTGTGCCCAGCAAGGATATCATTCAAATATGATGGAGAAATCAAAAGCTTTACAGACAAGGAAAAGCTGAGAGAATTCAGCACCACCAAACCAGCTCTTCAACATATGCTAAAGGCTCGTCTCTAGACAGGAAATGGAAAAGGTGTATAAACTTGAACCCAAAGCAACAAAGTAAATGACAACAGGATCATGCTTATCAATAATTACCTCAAATGTAAATGGGTTGAATGACCCAAGCAAAAGACAAAGACTGGCTGAATGGATATAAAAAAAAAAAGACCCTTATGTATGCTGTCTTCAAGAGAACACCTCAAAACAAGGGACATATAGAGACTGAAGGTGAAGGGCTGGAAAAAGATATTTCATGCAAATGTAGACCAAAGAAGAAGTAGCAATACTCATATCAGATAAAATAGACTTTGAAATAAAGGCTGTGAAGAGACAAAGAAGGACACTACATAATGACTGAAGGATCAATCCAAGAAGAAGATATAACAATTTTAAATATATATGTACCAATATAGGAGCACTACAATATGTAAGGTAAATGCTAACAAGTATGAAAGGGGACAATAACAGTAACACAATAATAGTAGGTGGCTTTAAAACCTCATTCAAACCTATGGAGAGATCAACCAAACAAAAAATTAGCAAGGAAACACAAACTTTAAATGATATAATGGACCAGTTAAACTTAATTGATATCTATAGGAATTTTACCTCCAAACAATGAATTTCACCTTTTTCTCAAGTGCACTCGGAACCTTCTCCAGGATAGATCATATCCTGAGCCATAAATCTAGCCTTGGTAAATTAAAAAAAAAAATTAAAATCATTCCAAGTATCTTTTCTCATCACAATATGGTAAGATTAGATGTCAACTACAGGAAAAAAAATATTAAAAATACAAACATATGGAGCCTAAACAACACACTTCTGAATAGCCAACAAATCATAGAAAAAATCAAAAAAGAAATCAAAATATGCATAGAAACGAATGACAGTGAAAACACAACAAACCAATACCTATGGGATTCAATAAAACCAGTGCTAAGGGAAAGGCTCATAGCAATACAAGCTTACCTCAAGAAACAAGAGAAAAATCAAATAAATAACCTAACTCTACACCTAAAGCAACTAGAAAAAGAAGAAATTAAGAACCTCAGGGTTAATAGAAGGAAAGAAATCATAAAAATTAGGGCAGGAATAAATGAAAAATAAACAAAGGACACCATAGCAAAAATCAACAAAGCTAAAAGCTAGTTCTTTGAGAACATAAACAAAATAGACAAACCATTAGCCAGACTCATCAAGAAAAATAAGGGAGAAAAATGAAATCAACAAACTTAGAAATTAAAATGGAGATATCACAATAGACAACACAGAAATACAAAGGATCATAAGAGACTAATATCAGCAACTATATGCCAATAAAACAGACAATTTGGAAGAAATAGACAAATTCTTAGAAAGGTATAACTTTCCAAAACTGAACCAGGAAGAAACAGACACATCACAAGCATGGTAATCAAAACTGTAATCAGAAATCTTCCTGCGAACAAAACTCCAAGACCAGACAGCTTCACAGCTGAATTCTAACAAAAATTTAGAGAAGAGCTAACATGTATTCTACTTAAACACTTCCAGAAAATTACAGAGGAATGTAAACTTCCAAACTCATTCTGTGAGGCCATCATCACCCTAATATCAAAACCAGACAAAGATGCCACAAAAAGTGAAAACATACAGGCCAATAATATTGATGAACATAGATATAAAAATCCTTAACAAAATTCTAGCAAACAAAATCCAACAACATATGAAAAAGATCATACATCATGACCAAGTGGGCTTTATCCCAGGGATGCAAGGACTCTTCAATATCCACAAATCAATCAATGTGATACACCACATTAACAAATTGAAAGATAAAAAAAAAACATATGATTATCTCAATAGATGCAGAGAAAGCTTTTGACAAAATCCAACATACATTTATGATAAAAATCCTCCAGAAAGCAGGCATAGAAGGAACATACTTCAACATAATAAAAGCCATATAGGATAAACACACAGCAAATATTATCCTCAATGGTGAAGAATTGAAAGCATTTCCCCTGAAGTCAGGAACAAGACAAGGGTGCCCACTCTCACCACTACTATTCAACATAGTTTTGGAAGTTTTGGCCACAGCAATCAGAGCAGAAAAAGGAATAAAAGGAGTCCAAATTGGAAAAGAAGAAGTAAAACTCTCACTGTTTGCAGATGACATGTTCCTTTACACAGAAAAGCCTAAAGACTTCACCAGATAATTACTAGAGCTAATCAATGAATATAGTAAAGTTGCAGGGTATACAATTAACACACAGAAATCCATTGCATTCCTATACACTAACAATGAGAAAACAGAAAGAGAAATTAAGGAAACAATTCCATTCACCATTGCAACAAAAATAATAAAATACTTAGGAATATATCTACCTAAAGAAACAAAAGACCTATATACAGAAAACTATAAAACACTGATGAAAGAAATCAAAGAGGACACAAATAGATGGAGAAATATACCATGTTCCTGGATTGGAAGAATCAATATAGTGAAAATGAGTATACTGCACAAAGCAATCTATAGATTCAATGCAATCCCTATCAAGCTACCAGCGGTATTTTTCAGAGAACTAGAACAAATAATGTCACAATTTGTATGGAAATACAAAAAACCTCGCATAGCCAAAGCAATCTTGAGAAAGAAGAATGGAACTGAAGGGATCAACCTGCCTGACTTCAGGCTCCACTACAAAGCCACAGTCATCAAGACAGTATGGTACTGGCCCAAAGACAGAAATATAGATCAATGGAACAAAATAAAAAGCACGGAGAAAAATCCACACACCTATGGACACCTTATCTTTGACAAAGGAGGCAAGAATATACAATGGACAAAAGACAATCTCTTTAACAAGTGGTGCTGGGAAAACTGGTCAACCACTTGTAAAAGAATTAAACTGGAACACTTTCTAACATCATACACAAGAATAAACTCAAAATGAATTAAAGATATAAATGCAAGGCCAGAAAGTATAAAACTCCTAGAGGAAAACATAGGCAAAACACTCTAACATAAATCACAGCAGGATCCTCTATGACCCACCTCCCAGAGTAATATAAGTAAAAGCAAAAATAAACAAATGGGACCTAATTAAACTTAAAAGCTTTTGCACAATGAAGGAAACTATAAGCAAGGCGAAAAGACAGCCTTCAGAATGGGAGAAAATAATAGAAAACAAAGCAACTGACAAAGAATTAATCTCAAAAGTATACAAGCAACTCCTGCAGCTCATTTCCAGAAAAATAAACGACCCATTCAAAAAATGGACCAAATTACTAAACAGACATTTCTCCAAAGGAGACATACAGATGGCTCACAAACACATGAAAAGATGCTCAATATCACTCATTATCAAAGAAATGTAAATCAAAACAATAATGAGGTATCATCTCACACAGGTCAGAATGGCTGCTATCAAAAGGTCTACAAAAAATAAATGCTGGAGAGGATGTGGAGAAAAGGGAACCCTCTTACACTGTTGGTGGGAATGCAAACTAGTACAGCCACTATGGGGAACAGTATGGAGATTCCTTAAAAAAAACTGGAACTGGAACTGCCATATGACCCAGCAATCCTGCTGCTGGGCATACACACCAAGGAAACCAGAATTGAAAGAGACACATGTACCCCAATGTTCATCCCAGCACTCTTTACAATAGCCAGGACATGTAAGCAACCTAGATGTCCATTGGCAGATGAATGGATTAAAAAAACTGTGGGTCATATACACATTGGAATATTACTCATTTATTAAAAAGAATGCACTTTAATCAGTTCTCATGAGGTGGATGAAACTGGAGCGTATTATACAGAGTGAAGAAAGTCAGAAAGAAAGCACCAATAGAGTATATTAATGCATATATATGGAATTTAGAAAGATGGTAATGATGACCCTATATGCAAGACAGCAAAAGAGACACAGATGTAAAGAACAGGCTGTTCGACTCTGTGGGAGAAGGTGAGGGTGGGATGATTTGAGAGAATAGCACTGAAACATGTGTATTATCATATGTGAAACAGATCACCAGCCCAGGTTCAATGCATGAGACAGGGTGTTCAGGACTGGTGCGCTGGGATGACCCTGAGGGATGGGATGGGGAGGGAGGTGGGAGGGGGGTTCAAGATGGGGAACACATGTGCACCCACGGCTTATTCATGTCAGTGTATGGCAAAATCCACTATAATATTGCAAAGTAATTTGCTTCCAATTAAAATTAAAAATATATTTTAAAAAAACACACCAAAAATAAATATCCCTTATGTGTGCCAAGGGTTTATTGCAACATATTTTTTATCTTCAAACACCTGAGGTTTAATTCATTGAAAAACATTTATTGGATGTTTCCTATTTGCCAAGTACTTTGATACAGTTAACAGATTTTACTGGAATCAGAAAAATATGTGTTGTAGTCCTATATTACTAATTGCTTACTAGGCAACCTTTATAGAATTATGTAATTCTTCTGGGTCCCAGTTTTCTCACTGCCAAAGCTTTAGTTGTTATGATCACTGTGCCTGATTTTAAAAAATAAATAATTTTACAAAAATAAAAGTATTTTAAGCAGAGTTAATTATCACCACTTATATAACTATACAAGCCAAAGGAATTTTGCTTGAATGGAAAAGAAAGAAGGAATAAGCCAAATATCACTATTTTTTACAAAATGTAGGTTTTATAATATAAGCTCTTTAAATGTTTGTCTTAATTAATTTTATTAGTGATATTTGAAAGCATCTGGAACTTCTAGTTCTAATTTATGAGCTTTAAGAGATAAACAGTAGAATTTTTTTTCTTTCAACTATTTGACCACATTATATATATAGCAACATCATGTAGTGAAAAATACGTGAACTTTAGAGACTAAGAATCTTATAGGGGTCACCATTCAAATTTCTTAGCCAAGGATAAAAATGTAAACTTCTTTTTTTTTTTTTTAGTTCTTTCATCTGTGAAATGATGACAATGTCTATGTTACAGTGTTGCTGATATGATTAAGTTTATTTGTGTTGGTTGCATTCTAATCTGGCCCAATGTCAATTTTCTGGTTTCTATAAACATAAAATGTGTAAACATTATGAGAAACTGTGTGAAGGGTATATGGGAACTCTGTACAACTATTTTCTGCCTAAAGGTATTTCAAAAGTTTAAAGGAAATGATAAGATATTTGGAGAGAAAATTAACATATCAGAATATAGAATAGGTATTAAATGATATTAAGGAAGTAGCATTAATTTTTTTTTAGAAAATGTCATATTTTGTAATGTAGGAGTATATATTACATTTAGAATTTGTGTGTTGAAATAAGTAGGGCTTAAGTATGAAAAATAAATCTGGAATTCATTTTGATGCATCAGTAAAATATATAGTGCATGTGTATACATGTAATATACATACATATACTGTTCAGCAAACTGACAATAATCATGGAATTTAAGAGACAGAAATATGAATACTCATTGTATAAATCTTATAACATTTTCATGTGTTTGAAAATTTTAAAATCTAAATGTTTAAATGTCTATGTGCTTCTCTGCAACACTAATTCTATATTTATTTAGATACTCATTATATCTTAATGCCAGAATATCCAAGTCCTCTGGCTTGTCTACAATGACCAGAATATGATTGATTTCTCTATTTTACCCTTTATTCTGAATTTTGTCTGCCAGTTTGACTGATTCCTTGA
This sequence comes from Capra hircus, assembly GCF_001704415.2. Classification (NCBI taxonomy): domain Eukaryota; kingdom Metazoa; phylum Chordata; class Mammalia; order Artiodactyla; family Bovidae; genus Capra; species Capra hircus. Next base: position 4,751,328 of record NW_017189517.1, read on the forward strand.
TGATCAAATTATCAGGACTTAATCAAGTCAACCATGTGGAATTGGCTCAGTTTAGAGCAATTCCATGACAGAGCATCTTGATTATTTCTATTGTGCTCATATTCCCAGTTGGTAATTTTTCTTGGATTCTGGCTATGCATGGCTGAATTTAATCAAGATTAATTACCTTGAGGAATTTCATAATGGAATTCCCTAGAAGATAGGTAGAAAAAATTTAAATAATTTTCAATTCATTGTTAAAAATAGTGAAGGAATCTCTCACGTTGAGTCTGTTCCATTCAGAAAGTTCATCATTCCTTTAAGTCTCTCTTATCTCTTCTCATTTTACCTTTGATGTAATAGGGGAAAAAAGATTTTTTTCTTCTTGATAATAATTCATAATATATGGTAGGACCATTATGAAATCTTCCCTTCTATTATCATTTTTGCTTAAGAATCCCACTTCTTTACACTTTGATGGAAGTTATTATTTTTCAGATCTTTAATACATTTTATCATAAATCTTTCTAGCTCCAGCATGCTTTTCTGCTAATTGCTGAATATATTAATAGACTTGATGTTTTTTGTATGTGTCAAAATTATCCTAAAATTTGATACTTTAGAGGAAAGCAGCATAAGTTTAAAAATTTGAATCAAACTCCAGGCCTTCAACCCTCCAACAATCAAATGCAGTTACTTGTGCTAAACTCATACAAAAGTCAGAGTTTGCTCTAAGCCTTCCACCTTTTTTTAATGTTCTCACTTCAAATTATGACTAAATAATATAGTAAATAAAGAGCTACCTTAGAAATAAGAAAGCAGAGGGTTGAGCTATATCATTGAGTTTTATGCCCATTACCAAATGCAAATTTGTGCACCCAACACACAGTGAGACTAAACAAACTGAAACATTGGAGTTTAGAACAGATAAAAGTTTATTGTAGGGCTGTGCAAAGAGACAGGTGGCTTGTGCCCTAAAATCCCAAACTCCTTGAAAGGTTTCAGCAAAGCACCTTTAAAGACAAGGTGAGGGAGGGGGTGTGGTTAGTTTTTGCAGACTTCTTGATGTTAGACTCCTTTGTTCTTGTACCTGTCCACATAGGTCAGGTCATGATCTTCTTGTAAACCTTCAAAAAGACAAATGTTACTCTCTCTTCTGCAACTTCTTATATTTATATGAATGGACTTTTAAAGATCAGAGCTCTGAGAATATGCTATCATGTGTATTTCAGGCTATAGGCAATATTCTTTTACAAAAGGTACAGAACCACGATGACTCAGGACAGGAAAAGAAAGAGCTGATATGGAGTTAGATTTGTTTTCCCCTCTTACATGCCTAGAAATTGTAGCTTTTTGCCCAACTTCTCCACCTCAGTTTCTGCATTTGTGAAATAGGGTTCCTGACACTTTCTAAGCAAACCTCACAATATTATCCTGAGGATCAAATTCTAGGATCAATGAAATAGTGTTTTAAATTTAAATATGATTACTCTGTAACAAAACAATTAAACATGATTTATGAACATGTCTGCCTAATATATGGATTAACCTGCCTATTTACATTTTAATGCTTTATTGTGCAGTTAATTTGCTAGGTATTAAAGCTTCAATGGTCATATGCTTATTTCTCTTTAACTTTTGTAGTCTAATGGAAGTGATTTTTTGGGGGAGGGTATTGTTTTTTTTTTTTCTTTTGAAGGACCATGCTAACGACACGTTTAAGGGATGAGAACAAAATGATCAATGCCCAGTTCAGTTCAGTTCAGTCTCTCATTCATGTCCAACTCATTCGTGTCCATTGCCACACCATGAACTGCTGCATGCCAGGCTTCCCTGTCCTTCACCAACTCCCAGAGCTTGCTCAAATTCATGTCCATCATGTCGGTGATGCCATCTAACTCTTTCATCCTCTGTCTTCCCCTTCTCCTCCCACCTTCAATATTTCTCAGCATCAGAGTTTTTTCCAATGAGTCCATTCTTCATGTCAGGTGGACAAAGTATTGGAGTTTCAGCTTCAGCATCAGTCCTTCAAATGAATATTCAGGACTTATTTCTTTTAGGATTGACTGGTTTGATCTCCTCGCAGTCTGACAGACTCTCAAGAGTCTTCCCCAACACCACTGTCCAAAAACATCAATTCTTCAGTGCTCAGCTTTCTTTATAGTCCAACTCTCATATCCATACATGACTACTGCAAAAACCATAGCTTTGACTAGACGGACCTCTGTTGGCAAAGTAATGTCTCTGCTTTTTAATATGCTGTCTAGGTTGGTCATAACTTTTCTTCCAAGGAGCAAGCATGTTTTAATTTCATGACTGCAGTCAGCATCTGCAGTGATCTTGGAACCCCTCCAAAATAAAATCTATCACTGTTTCCATTGTGTCCCCATCTATTTGCCATGAAGTGATGTGACTGGATGCCATGATCTTAGTTTTCTGAATGTTGAGTTTTAAGCCAACTTTTTCCCTCTCCTCTTTCAGTTTCATCAAGAGGCTCTTTAGTTCTTCACTTTATGCCATGAGGGTGGTGTCATCTGTTTATCTGAGGTTATTGGTATTTCTCCTGGCAATCTTGATTCCAGCTTGTGCTTCATCCAGCCTGACATTTCCATGATGTATTCTGCATATAAGTTAAATAAGCAGAGTGACAATATACAGCCTTGTCGTACTCCTTTACCAATTTGGAACCAGTCTGTTGTTCCATGTCCAGTTCTAACTGTTGCTTCTTGACCTGCATATAGATTTCACAGGAGGCAGGTAAGGTGGTCTGGTATTCCCATCGCTTTCAGAATTTTCCATAGTTTATTGTGATCCACACAGTCAAAGGCTTTGGCATAATCAGTAAAGCAGAAGTAGATGTTTTTCTGGAACTCTCTTGTTCTCTCAATGACCCAAGGGATGATTGGCAATTGGATCTCTGGTTCCTCTGCCTTTTCTAAATCCAACTTAAATATCTGGAAGTTCACTCATTCTCTTTACACCAGGTTCTTTGCCTTTTTAATTCACTGTTCATGTCTGTGTATGTGTAAACATAAACATATTCAAATATTAACCTTGGCTATCTCTGAGGAGTAGTGCTGCAGGTAAATATTTCATGCTATGTTCTTTTAAATATTTTTCAATCATGGATGTCACCTTAAAAACGAATTTCTAAATAACCTGCCAGTTTGCCTGTGTTACTTTTAAAATAAGAGCAAAATACAAAAAGTATACTTTAAATAAAAGGAAGCTTATAGTGTAATTGAAAAAAAAAGACACGTAGAGTACAATCATTTAAAAATTAAATACTAAGTGCCATCCTGTTGTTCACAAGGGATGAGCAAGAGACAGGTTGGGGAGAACTTTTCAGGGGAGATAATTGGTGAACTTACCTAAAAGAAAGTAGAGAAAATGATCAGCCACACTCCACGCATTGAGCATATCATGTACAATGCACAGAAATCTGAAATCATGTCATGAGGACTATGTGTAATTTGCTGGAACATCATGGGAAATGCAGATGGGAAGATACGACCTCATGAAGTTTTACTTTACCCTGCAAAGAAATGGAAGCTACACAATATTCATAAGCAGGAACTCAGATGACCAGATCAGTGTTTGAAAACGGTAACTCTGACAGGAGTGTGGAGGTTGGCATGGCTCTAGGAGAGGAGGAAATTGCAGAACTGGTTACATGTTTCCTTGCCATATGCTTCTGACTTCATCCTTTGACAGCCCATATTGCTATTGAGCTCAAGACCCCCCGGGAACCCCAGTTCTGGGAGTTCCCTTACTGGGCTGTGAACGTGCAGGTGTGCTCCGTGCCCGGAGCCAACCTCAGGTAGGTGGAGCTTCTGTCACTCAGAGCCAGATATAATTGGCTCCTGTGGGACCTTGATGGCAGCCACTTGGGGGCAGATGTGGAAGGTGGGAAAACGCTAAGAGTAGAAAGGGATGGATGATTACTTTACACATATTTATTCTACATGACAAAAGGAACACAGTTCAGAAAGCAGCACAATGAACACACTTACTAGTTCCTCATGTCTTTTGCTTCCTTCCATCAGGGAAAAACCCTGAATTATCTGTCAGGCCTCATAAGTGGGCCTTCATCTGGGAACCAAGTCAGTTTTTTTAGCACATCAACCACTGACAAACTTTCTTCTTCCTCCCCTGGGATAAGAATGCCCAACTCAAAGAATGTATAGGTATATTTAATAAGATAACTGCTATTCAATTCCTAGGGCAATAATTAGGTCACAATAAATGGTACTGATAATAATGTGAATGCTAATAGTAATACTATCTCCTTAAACTAACTTGTATTGATACATATCTTCAGGCATTACAATAGCCGCTTTACATAAAACTATCCATTTACTATTCACATTTTGAAGGATAGAATTTGAACAGATTCATTTGCCTGAAGTCATAAATCTAAGCTCAGAGCCCTGAGCCCCAAATTATGTGGCGCCAGAGTCTGTAAGTTTAATCATTCTCTGATACGGCCACAATAACAGACATGCAGCTTTAAAAAGAATGTCATATTTTGCTCTTTTCTCTCTCCTCAGGAGATAGAAATGATGCTTACCATTTTGCAGCTTTGATTAGTGCTTTTACTAAAGCTTAGCTTCCTGGATTTATACAATCATAGATGTCACCTTAAAAATGAATTTCTAAATAACCTGCCAATATGCCTGTTTTGAAAAAGAAATAGATTACACTTACAGTTGCTGACAGAAATGAAAAGTTGCAGAAATATTTAACTTTCTATTACTCTCGAGCAGCAGTTACTAAAGCCTGATCACACTCTTTCATAACTAATATATTAATGGAAAGGGGGGGAAAGATGAAGTCTTTTTTTGCCAGTTGGAAAATAATTTTTATTTTAATAGCGCAGGTATTGTGCTATGGAAAAGAAGTGTTCTACTAGTTTTCTGAGATTTTTCTTTCTCGTTCTGACTCACTGCCTGTCAAACTCCTGCTCCGACACTTGAAGCACTGCTGACCAAAACTATCCCTTGAGGGTTCTTTACCCAAGTGAGACTTTTACGATCCTAGGTTACTTTGAAAACCATTTATTGAAAATCCACTGAGTACCCAGTACTGTGTTATGTTGTTCTGATATCATATATATTAAACCATGTCAGAGACACTCCCAGCTCAGCTAGCTAGACTGCATGCAGATTCAAGGCAAAGTTTTGTAATGGAGAAAGTTTCTAATTTGAAGGTGAATGTAGAAGACACTTGCAGTCATTTTTCACTCAGCTTAGAAGCCTTTCTTTAATGCCAGGAGTTTATAACTTCCCTATCCCTTCTCAGGCTTCCCTGGTAGCTCAGCTGGTAAATAATCTTTTCTGAAATGCAGAAGACCTTGGTTCAATCCATAGGTTGGGAAGATCCCCTAGAAGAGGGCATGGCAATCCACTCCAGTATTCTTGCCTGGAGAATTCCCATGGACAGAGGAAACTGGTGGGCTACAGTCCATGGGGTCCCACAGAGTCAGACACGACTGAGAGACTCAGCATAAAACAGCATTTTCCTTCTCAACAGGAGAGAGGGTAGTTTCTTGTTAATGTATCCGTGTTAAAAGAAGACCAATACCACTGCAGTTTCTGCCTTCCAAAAGTTTATTCAGCCCCAATTTGTCATATTATCTTTAATTTTTTAAACAAAGTTTTTAAGTTTGAGTGCTCCCATCAGAATGAAGGAAAACAAGTGACATAGATGTGACAGTAAAAGATGATCAGACATTATATGACTAGTCAACAAAGTCCATTGTTCAGAGAGTACATTAATAATCCCTTACATTGGCTTTTGGAAAGGTTTTAAAAATATCTTGCCCTTGCACTTCCCTGTGAGTTGCATAAGACAGTGTATTCCCATTGGACAGATGCAGAAATTGAAGCTTGCAGAGGCTGAGGAACTTGGGGAAGGTTACATAGCTAGTATTAGTGGAGTGGGGACTAATATCTGGGTCTTGATATGCATTGCCTTTGGTGGGGGAAGGTCCCTTCACCCAGTGATCCAACCTAGAACAATGGAAGTCATTCTCATCTCCATCTGTCCCTCCTATTCTTTCTGAACACCTCTGCCAGCTGTTTCCTTGGTTAATCCACTGCCAGCCTGGTCTAGATGATCCTAAATTCATAAAGCAGCTTCCAACTTTTGGCCTTTCTGCTTCCAGTCTTCCTCGCTAATCTATTATTTGTAAACACTTAAATTAGACTTATCACTTATCTGTTTGAAACCCTTAAATGGCTCTTAACTTCTTGCCTTGGTGCCCAAGGCCCCTGGTAACCTCACTATTTTCCATTTTACCCCTCCCTTGTAATTTGCTACCAATGCATCCACAAGATGAAACTAAATGCAGTACCTCTCTTATTTGTAGACCATTTTGTATGATGTCTACCTGGCTTTATAGAAATTATATTTTTTTTTCCTTCTACAGGCTAATTTCCATCTGGTTTGCATCTATTTGTTCTTTAGGTCTCTAAGCACATACTGTTTCTTCCTAGAAGACTTCCCTGATGCTCCAAGCTCAGCATCAGTTCAGTTCAGTCACTCAGTCATTTCTGACTCTTTGCAACCCCATGAATTGCAGCACACCAGGCTTCCCTGTCCATCACCAACTCCCAGAGTTCACTCAGACTCATGTCCATTGAGTCCGTGATGCCATCCAGCTATCTCATCCTCTGTCATCCCCTTCTCCTCCTGCCCCCAATCCCTCCCAGCATTAGAGTCTTTTCCAGTGAGTCAGCTCTTCGCATGAGGTGGCCAAAGTACTGGAATTTCAGCTTTAGCATCATTCCTTCCAAAGAAATCCCAGGGTTGATCTCCTTCAGAATGGACTGGTTGGATCTCCTTGCAGGCCAAGGGACTCTCAAGAGACTTCTCCAACACCACAGTTCAAAAGCATCAATTCTTCGGCGCTCAGCCTTCTTCACAGTCCAACTCTCACATCCATACCTGACCACTGGAAAAACCATAGCCTTGACTAGACGGACCTTAGTTGGCATAGTAATGTCTCTGCTTTTGAATATACTATCTAGGTTGGTCATAACTTTCCTTCCAAAGAGTAAGCATCTTTTAATTTCATGGCTGCAGTCACCATCTGCAGTGATTTTGGAGCCCCAAAATATAAAGTCTGACACTGTTTCCACTGTTTCCCCATCTATTTCCCATGAAGTGATGAGACTGGATGCCATGATCTTCGTTTTCTGAATAGGTGTCCTTTATCTATGGTGCAATAGCCTTTTATCCTCATTCTTCTAGCATTTATCACACAGCAGTATGAGTATCATATTGTATTTCCTATTAGATTGTAACTGTATTCAGATCAGCAGGACGAGATGGCATGGTTCTTTAAGGCACCTTGGGAAACTGGAAAGTGTATGGCTAGAGCGCAGCTATGAGAGTTTTTGGAAAAACATTAGCATCTGGGCTGTTGAAGGATAAGCAATGCTATGGACCTGACCCCTAGTCCAAACCAGGACATGCTTGACTTACATGTGTAGTAAATGAAACTTTGACTCCTGAGTAACAGTGGATGAGTAACAGCAAGACAAGAACTCCTTCTTTAAATTGTTCACTCTAAATTGGAATAAAATTAACTAATAGAAAAAGAGGGCTGGCTTTATTTAACAAAAATTTCATCCTGTACCTTAACCATAACTTTTCTGAAATACTACATCAATTATATAAAGAATTTGCTATTTCAGTGCTTTTTTTCAGAATTAAGAATTACTTATTAACAAGCAAGACCATTGAGACAGTACAGGCATGCAAATATTTGATACAATTTGTTAAACTTGCATCATGCTCTGTAGTTTTTAATGGGCATTGTAGGCTGCCCTTGGATAGGAACCACTATTTCATGCATGATATCTAGTGCTAAATGTAACATACACCATTAGTCTAGTCAATCTTTAGATGTGTTAGGTAATGTGTATATATATATATATATATATATTATATATATATATGTATATATAAAAGTTGTTTGATTGTACGCACAGCTCTGGGTGTCAGGATTGATATTTTCCAGATCCAATGCAAGAAAACAAACAAAAACAACAAACAAAAAACTCTCAACACTTATAGATGTCACAAAATGGATAAAATTTCACTTTTCAGAGCACCTTTCAGCAGTAATACTCTGTTTTGGACTCCCTGGGAGTATGCTTCATTAAATAAATGCTAATCATCAAATTTCCTTCAAAGGTTGGGTCTTATTATATTTAAGATTCTTGTTTGTTGGTATACAGATTTGAGCCCACAGCTGAATTCCTCAGAAAGATAATGAAGAGGAAGATGGTGGACGGGTGCAGAGACTGAGTGCTACATAACGAAAAAGTAGAAGCAGTGCTCCCAGTTAGGCAAGATGAGTGCAGAGACTGTGGAGAAAGGAAGTCAAATAGCAACACACTCTTTCTCTCTCCTATGAATTCTTCAGTAAAATCTACATCTTTCCTCAATACTTTTATTATAAATTCATTCTTACTGTAGAATATGATGAAGTGCTGACTGTTTCAGACATCCAACCTGAATTTTCAGACACTTCCAGTACCTAGATATTAAGTAAAATTTTCAGTTATTTGGACAATGGGTGGTGTTGGAAATGAGTTTATTTATTATGTGATTATTTACTGAGTATCTTCTACATGGCAAGCACAAGGAATATAGCCATGAACCAGATTCTTAAGGACTCTTTACTTGTGGAACTCACCCTCTAGTAGGAGAGCCAAAAATTTTGGTACAGACACAATAAAGCCTCTGATAAGTACTTTGAAGGGAAAAATTTTATATGATAGATATCAAAATACAACTGGGGGGGACTTTCAATAAGACAGTTAAGGAAGATCTATCTGAGGGGTAATGTTGAAAGTGAGATCTTAAAAAGAGACCAACCTTGGTTAAAAGAAGGAGTAAGAGTCTACCAAAATATATTGAGGCAAGAAAGACACTTGTGTGTTCAAGAAATTGTCAGAGGACCACTGTGATTGGAAAAGTGGTAAGGTGGAAGAGATGAGACAAAAATAATATTTAAAATAGATAAAATTCTTAGTTTAACATTTGTGTTATTCTGTTTGGGTTGCTATATAAAAATACTGAGTGGCTTGTAAATAACAGACATTTATTTTTCACAGTTCTGGAGGCTAGTAAGCCCAAAATCAAGGTGGTGGCAGATTCTATGTCAGGTGAGGTCCTGTTTCCTGGTTCATACATTGTTGTTTTCTCACTGTTGTCTTCACATGGCATAAAGTGGGAAGGAGCTCTCTGGGTCTCTTTTGTAAGGGCACTAATCTCTTTCAAGAAGGCTCCACCCTCAGGACCTATTCACCTCCCACAGGCCTCATCTCTGAATACTAGTATGTATGGGGCTAAATTTCAACACAAACATTTCATTTATAGCAACATTCTACTTTTATATCTCACAATGATGATAACATGATAATATTATTTATATTGGACTGTCCACTTGGAGTGGTAGTAAGCAATGTTGATTCTGAAATGCTACATATTTTTAGTGCAAAATTTTAATAAGAAAGCTTTCTCTTTCTCACTGTTGAAGGAATTATCTTTATCTAGTGACACTGGCTGATGCCTTATCTCTCTACCAATGTCAATTTTATCTTGTTGCCTTTTCCAAGAGGATGGAAAAAGTTTTATGTCTTAACTATAAATGACAGTAGAGCATTAATGTGATGAATAGCTTTAATTTCAATAAGTGTGTTCAAACCTGAAGAAGGCCAGGACTGAAGCATTCCGCCGATACATTCCAAAAGCAATGCCATTATCTATCAATAGTTATTTAATCAATCTATCTGAAAACCCCCAAAGCAAAATTGGAAATGCAGAAATAAATGGATTTATAAAAAAGAAACCAAGTTTATATATATATATATATATATATATATATATATATATATATATATATAAGAGTCTTTGCTTTGCATATGACAAAGAAATAAATGATATTGTTCCACCTATGAACTAAGCCAGAAGAGCAGGTTAGTTACTGACAGCATCTGGCAATTTTCATGATGTTTATAGGGAGTAAAACTACCACCACCTTGAAACAGATTTCTCACTTTCAAGAGCTTAAGGCAATTACAAAGCCCTTAGGGCTCCTTATTTTTGGTTTTTAACCATTCTTAACAACTGAAGTGCTTAGAAAGTTGTAAACATGGGGAGAAATTAAATGCCACAATGACATGGACTTGCACTGGAGTCAACTAAAGAATAATACTTCTCACATATAACTCTTAACCTGGCACATTTCCATAAGAACTTTCAAAATTAGTCTTTATAAACATTAATGAGAATAGCATAGTCATTGTTAATAGTATTGGTTCTGGATTTGAATCCTAGTTCTACCCCTTATTAGCCTTGTGACTTTGAGCAAGCTGCTTAACCACAGAATGCCTTGGTTTCCTCATGGGTCAAATAATGATAATAATAAGTTATAAGGTTGTGAAGATTGAGTTAATACATATAAAGGGCATAGAACAGTTTCTTGGGGTTGAATAAGCCCCCAGTAAATGTTAGCATTTTTGTTATTATACTTCAGTGTTTTATATTTTAGGATAATCACCTACACGGTACAAGGAATCTCCTTGCAAGAAAGAGCCTCCTTGCAAATTACAGCATAATACTGTATGCTATGTCTCCATTAAAGCCATATTACTAATAATTGAACAGAAAACACATACAGACACAGCATTAAGATAGCCGACTATATAATCATGAAAAGATATCTTGTAGGCATCTTCAGATGACTTAGAAACGTATAAAACAGTTTTTTGAAAAAGTATGCTTTTTTTAAAGTGGTCTCAGAATATTGATTCCCAAAAAATTAAAACCTTTGAAAATATGGTGATGACTTCTTATTTCACATGACAATTGCTTACTCATGTAATCAATTACTTTCTCTAGAAAAGTAAAGCATGTTTGTGTAACAAGGAAATTATAAATCAGTTCAGTGAGGATTTATCCTTTCTTAGTCTGTTTGAAAGTATGAGATTGTTTTAATTTGTGAAGGCTAAGACATAAATAAAAATATAGAGATGCAAGAGCAGAGAAAGAGTGGATGCTAAGAGAATGTAAGTAGGATAACTAAATAGCTTGGGAAGGAAAAATAGATTTAGAAGCGAGTCAGTTCTTCGGATAATACTGTAGGGAATTTCTGAACCAAATCAGGTGAAGAAGAGACTGTCAGTCAATGGATAAGTGTAAGAGAAGGCCCAGCAAAACTTTTCAGGTTTGCTTTACCTGAAAACCTGGTTGGTCACATTGGTGGACCAGTTGCATTTCATATACTTCATCCAAGTTTTACATGGATACGACTGTGCCTCATTTCAGAGAGAAATTTTGGAAGCCGGAACCAATACTCTCTGTTCAATCATAGTGCTTCCAATAATCTTAAAAGTGCCATCCTCGATGCCAAGCATTTGACAAGCTGCATTATGTGTTAATGATTCACTGATCCTTGTGGAGACAGAGTGTACAAAGGGGAGCAGTGAACATGCATACATAATTAGCTTTTCTAATACTCATTCTTCATATTCCCCAAAGCACCAGTAGAAAAGATTCATTTATTTTTTATAAAATAATCTGTGATTCCAACTGAGATGTGATTCTTTATCATTAAGAAATGCCACATGGCTACATCACATTCTCCAAATACCCATTCAAACTATTAGAATGATACAATTCAGTCTTTGCCTTTGTAAATATGAAATGCATTTTGTAATCAACAAGAGTGGATGCATCCTTGCATATGATCCAGCTTTCATCACTTTGGTTCCCTTTCTTTTGGAGACAATGATTACAGAGAATAAAGTAACTCTGAAAGTCATGTAAGTAGTCTATTTTTCTAGATAAAAAGATATTCTATACCTAGCCTTTGATTTTACCTGAATATTTATATAGTTTATACTTTGTAAAACACAAATGTAATCTTAGAACACATGAAAAATGTTTAAAAGTCTTAAAAATTATATAATAATTCTAAGAAAACATGACTTTGGGGGAGGTAACCTTGGTTTACAACATTATATGTTTCAGGCACACAAGACTGTATTTTGATTTCTGTATACACTAGTGTGCCTAATATCCAAAATGTATAAACATGACTTTTTTAAACTGAGTATGATATAAAATGTGCTCACTTTGGCACCATATATGCTAAAATCGGAATGATACAGAGAAGATTAGCCTGGCCCCTGCACAAAGATGACATGGAAATTCATGAAGTGTCCCATATTTTGGGTGGTCTTCCCAGGTGGCACAGTGTTAAAGAATCTGCCTGCCAATGCAAGAGATGCAGGCTCAATCCCTGAGTTGGGAAGATACCCTGGAGAAGTTAATGGCAACCCACTCCAGTATTCTTGACTAGGAAATCCCATGGACAGAGGAGTCTGGCAGTCTACAGTGCATGGGATCTCAAAGAGTTGGACATGTCCGAATGGCTTAGCACTTTGTCGACGAGTGTCCATATAGTCAAAGCTAACGTTTTTCCAGTAATCATGTATGGATGTGAGAGTTGGACCATAAAGAAGGCTGAGAACCGAAGAATTGATGCTTTTGAATTGTGGGGCTGGAGAAGACTCTTGAGAGTCCCTTGGACTGCAAGGAGATCAAACCAGTCAATCCTAAGGAAAATCAACCCTGAATATTCATTGGAAGGACAGATACTGAGGCTGAAGTTCCAATATTTTGGCCACCTAATGTGAAGAATTGACTCATTGAAAAAGACCCTGATCCTGGGGAATATTGAAGGCAGGAGGAGAAGGGGAAAACAGAGGATAAGATAGTTGGAGGGCATCATCAATTCAATGGAAATGAGTTTGAGCAAGCTCCGGGAGTTGGTGATGGACAGGGAAGCCTGGCACACTGCTTTCCATGGAGTCACAAAGACTCTGACATGAGTGAAGAACAACATTCTTAATACATATCATGATATACTGCTGCTTCTGCTGCTACTAAGTCACTTCAGTAGTGTCTGACTCTGTGTGTCCCCATGGATGGCAGCCTACCAGACTCTTCCATCCATGGGATTTTCCAGGCAAGAGTACTGGAGTGGGTTGCCATTGCCTTCTCCACATGATATACTACTTCCAAGTAATTTATTACCTAATAGAAAAAGAGGAGCCAGTGGCCTGAACTATGTGACTCAATAGTTTTGCCCACCTATAAAAGACTTTTTGGCATTTTCTAAATCTGTATCTTTAGATTTTGAGAAATCTTTCAAAAAATTGTATTTTTTTGTTTTGCTTTTATTGAAATAGAGTTGACTTACAAAATTACATAAGTTTCAGGTGTACAACATAATGATTCAATATTTCTATACATTACAGAGCTATCACCAGAATGTGTATAGTTACCATCTGTCATCATATAAGGTTTTTATAATATTGATCATATTCCCTATACTGTATATTATATCCCTGTGACTTACATATTTTATAACCGAAAGTTTGTACCTCTTAATTATCTTCACCTATTTTGCTCATGCCCAGGGCTGGAATGCCCAAGGTGGGGCTTGAACCCCTCACTCCTTAGGGGAGAACCTAAAAGTCTGTGATAGCCCTCCCACTTGTGGGTCACCACACTAGGGTGTACCTGCTGCCCCTCCTACCTGCCATGATGTAGTTTTGTTTCTTTTCTTTTCATAATTGTCAAAGAGCTTTTCTGCTAGTATTCAGAGACTCAGACTACAGCTTTAATTTTGGTGTGCCAGTGCTGGGGGGAGCTCAGGATCTTCCTACTCCCCCATCTTGATCCCACATCCCAGATTTTGAGAAAACTTATGCAAAGCCATTTGTGGGACATGTGATTCTGTATAAATTCATCTTTGTATTTCAGCATTGTAATCAATGCCATTTTCATTTTAATAAATTTCTCTTGATGCTCTTTCCATATGAATACATTTTCCATGGTGCTAAAATTTTACCATCAAGGCATCCACATTTTCAATGGGGTCTTTTGATGAATAATTCAATAATTATGCAAATAAATAATATACTTGTATTATAGTAATGTGGTTTTCAAATTTAGGCAAAGTCCATATTCCAGACTTATTGAGTTGTGAAGGAAATCTTTTTTTTTTTTTTTTATTGGTTCATCATGTCTAACTAGACAGTGAAAGACAGTAGAGTTGTTGAAAATGGTTATTTCCTGCATTGGACCTAAAAATAAACTATATTAAAATATTAATGCACTGCAAATTTGTATATATAAGTAAAAAAAAATACCTTGTAATACTTGAAGGTCTGACAGAAAGCAATTTAAAATTAATTGTCAGTCCCCTCGAAGTGACACAGATGGCATGATCACCCTCCCACCTTTATTTTTTGAGAGATCATATTTTGCAGCAGATGCCACTTTGCAAAATCACATCATGGTACCATATTACTTGGTTTTGTAAAAATATATACTGGTTTGTAGTTAAGGTTAGGGTCAGTTGCTGCTGCTGCTGCTGCTAAGTCACTTCAATAGTGTCTGACCCTGTGTGACCCCATAGACGGCAGCCCACCAGGCTCCCCTGTCCCTGCGATTCTCCAGGCAAGAACACTGGAGTGGGTGTTAGGGTCAGTAATAGAGACCAAAAGTAGAAATAAAAAGGTGAGCAACTTTTTTTTTTTTTACAATCATCTCTGCAGAGTCAGTCTTTATATCTTTCAGAACCATGTACTCTATGGAACAAACACTGTATAAATTCATCACTTTAAATTCTTTCTCTACATGTTATTCTTTTCCAGATTATTATTTTTATTTCTGCTTACTTTGGGATTATGCCTATATATCCCAAAGTGTTAAATGATTTTAAAAGCCAAGATATAGTTTTTGTTTTTTTTTTTTTTCAAAGGTAAACTTGAAGTAATACCCATATATTCAGGCTCAGGTTCAAGTACCCATTTTTATTCTATGCTCACCAAGAATGATCCTACCTTTAGCCATAGCCATGCTCATTAATGTATGATTGAACTTACACATGTCTTTATTCAGACATGCATATGCACCTTCATACAAAGAATAAAAGTCCTGTCTCTTTATTGATTATCATGCCTTAAAACATAATGAGAGTTGTGTGCAACAAATAACCATGGCCATATTCAATTCCAAAATCCATATATATCCCCCTAGACTCACTCATTCATATCTTTATATCCTATAGTCTAATTTATGGTCAAAATGTAGGACCACAAAGAAATGTATTCCCTTTTCTGATATAATGCTAGCACATACTGTGGTAGGTGAAGCTTGCAGACAATGACTGATTGAGTTAGACCTCCTTGTGTAATTTCTTCACCTTGAATGCAGTTACAATTTGTGACTCGCTTCTAATCAATAGAATATGTCAAAGAGAGGGCATAGATTCCTGTTATTGCATTATGGTATATATGAATCTGTTTTAGCAGACTAAATAAGAGATTTCCCTGCTGGTTTTGAAGAAGTAAGCTGTGTGTTTTATGAAGTTCACAGGACTAGGACCTGAATGCAGTTTCTGAGTTGACAGTGACCCCCAACCAATAGCCAGTAGGAAAGTGGCTACTCATTTCTAAATTTCAAAAAAATGAATTTTGCTAAAACCACATGAGATTTGAGGAGGGCCTGGAGCTCCAGAAACAAATGCAGCCTCATTGACACCTAGAAGGTTACTGGTATAAATGAGTTGGAGATGTTTACTGTGCTTGTCTAGGTGGTTGTGTCCAGACACATGTTGGACATTGCCAACATATATCTAGTATATGGTACTAGGTTTGAACATGGGCACATCTAAGCTTTTATGTGGGTTAAGGCATGGATAAAGTAAAAAGCAGAGATATTACTTTGCCAAAAATGGTCCCTCTAGTCAAGGCTATTCCAGTGGTCATGTATGGATGTGAGAGTTGGACTGTGAAGAAAGATGAGCACCGAAGAATGGATGGTTTTTGAACTGTGGTGTTAGAGAAGACTCTTGAGAGTCCCTTGGACTGCAAGGGGATCCAACCAGTCTAACCTAAAGGAGATCAGTCCTGGGTGTTCTTTGGAAGGACTGATGCTGACGCTGAAACTCCAAAACTTTGGCCACCTCATGTGAAGAGTTGATGCATTGGAAAAGACCCTGATGCTGGGAAGGATTGGGGGCAGCAGGAGAAGGGGACGACAGAGGATGAGATGGCTGGATGGCATCACTGACTCAATGGAGATGAGTTTGGGTGAACTCTGGGAGTTGGTGATAGACAAGGAGGCCTGGCATGCTGCAATTCATGGGGTCGCAAAGAGTCGGACACGGCTGAGCGACTGAACTGAACTGAAAGTAAAGTTATGTGCCTTTTTCCTACAGTTTTATTGAGATATAATTGACATATAACTGTATAAATGTAAAGTGTATACCATATTGATTTGATATATGTATATATAATGAAATGATTATCACAATAAATTTAGTTAACATACAATATATATGTCTTGATATGTGTCTTTTAGAATGTTTTATATTATACTCAAATTTCATGTTTTTTAAAACCACTGACTAGACAATATTCGGAGAAGGCAATGGCACCCCACTCCAGTACTCTTGCCTGGAAAATCCCATGGGCGGAGGAGCCTGGTAGGCTGCAGTCCATGGGATCGTGAAGAGTCAGACACGACTGAGCGACTTCACTTTCTCTTTTCACCTTCATGCACTGGAGAAGGAAATGGCAACCCACTCCAGTGTTCTTGCCTGGAGAATCCCAGGGACGGGGGGCCTGGTGGGCTGCCGTCTATGGGGTCACACAGAGTCGGACACAACTGAAGCGACTTAGCAGCAGCAGACAATATTATTGCATTATTACTATTTTTATACTGCAATTAGTAGCTTTTGTTTATTGAATACCTTTTAAGATCTAGGAACTCTGACACCTTACGTAGCCATCATCTTTTATTTTTGAAACCAACTTGATGAGTTATTATTATGATCTTGATTATATGATGAGCAGTCTGAGAGATTGCGAGATTAAGTAGTTTTTCATAGATGACATGGGGGTGATCATGGTGGTAGGGGTGGAGTTTAAAATCTTTGACTCTGGGTGGTGGAGTCAAGCTTCCTATTACTCTTCCATACTGTTTATCCCATATCTGCCAAACTTCCTCTCCTCCTCAAACCCACCTCTGTCCTTCAAATAAATTTTCCGTCTTCATTATGTTGCTCAGGGTCAAGCTCAGTATCTGGCACATACTAGATATTTTATACATATTTTAGTGTAAAGTAATTATTTCATTTTTATTTATAAATTATGAAATATTGCAGATTGTATCTTTTCTTTTTATTTTGAGATAATTTCAAGCAGAGAGTTAACGGAACAGTATAAAAAATCCAGAGTCCCTATTCATGTTTCACCAACCCTACCAGTAATGCCCTCTGTAGTGAAACAATCCAATCAAAGGTCATGCATTGCACCTAGTTGTCATATCTCTTTAGTCTCTTTCAATCCAGAACAGTTTGCAAATTCTTCCTTGACCTTAAGACCATAAGACTTGTAAATTATCTGCCAACTATTTTTTAAACTCTCTCTCGATTAACATTTGCATATTTTCTCACTATTAGATTCATTAGTTTGGCAGGAACATCACAGAAACAATACTGAAGTGCACAATATATGTT
The DNA here is from genome assembly GCF_001704415.2 of Capra hircus. NCBI lineage: Eukaryota > Metazoa > Chordata > Mammalia > Artiodactyla > Bovidae > Capra > Capra hircus. The sequence continues at coordinate 4,768,921 of NW_017189517.1, forward strand.
TATCTCATCTTGTACATTTATTCTATCATTGATGATAATTTGGATCACATTAACAAGGTGCTGTCTGCAGGACTCTTGGTATAAAGTACCTTTTTCTTGTCATTAGTGTGCAATTTATAGGAAGATACTTTGAGACTGCTTAAATATTATTTTTCTCTTCCTACTTTCACCCACTGATTTTCGCATGTGTTGGTTCCTGACTGAACTACTTACTACCATGATTGTTACCAAGTGGTGATTTTCTAATTCCATCATTGCTTCAATATTTGTTTGTTTTCTACTATAAGGAAGAACTTTCCCCTCTCTCCTATTTATTTATTCATTTATTTATTACAGTGGGGACTCATGGATTTCTACTTTATACCACAGGATAAACTTTTGCAATCTGTCACTAACACTACTTTTTTTTAGTTTAAATTTTCTAAGATTTGACTGGTAGGAGTGACTCTGATATTCTAAGAACATGTTCTTTTGATATTTTTCTATTTTTCTTAGAGCAATCCCTTTCTTCCTGGCACAATGAGATATTGTTGTTTAGTTGCTGTCATACCCGACTCTTTTTGCAACCCCATGGACTGTAGCCTGTCAGGCTCCTCTGTCCATGGGATTCTCCAGGCAAGTATACTGGAGTGGGTTACCATTTTCTTCTCCATGGGATCTTCCCAACCCAGGGATTTACGGGCTCATTTACGTTCTTCAGCTCAACTCTGGAATCAGCTATTTCTTCAAGAAGCCCTGGTTCCTTTTAGTGCTGAGGGGTAATTAGAAGCAAAGATTTGGATGCTAAGTGTACTCTATGTATTTACAATCTTAGAGTGATATGTATTTCTAATTCTTTCTATATAATTAAAACCATAGCTTCACACCTCTGATTCTAGTCTAATACTATACCACAGAGTTCATTCTAATTTGTCTTCCTGACCATAAAGTTGAATCCTTTCAGTGAAAGGCATGGATCCCATTAGGTTAATATATTTACTTCTTTACTTAATCCCCTTGAATGTGGCTAATCCCCAGAACCTCTCAGTCTACTGTCCCACTTGCCACCTTCTTTCCTATGGCATGCCTAAAGGCTTTTTGAGTGAAATATTTGGCAAGGAAAGAATGAGAGCAGGAATAAAGGAAGAAAGAAATATATATATCCTTTTCTAGAAGATTTCTTCATTTTAGGCAACAGGGCCACATTTTAAAAGATCTTTCTTCAGAACTAATGCATTATATTTTGTATTAATTCATGCACTCAAATACCTTAACACTGTGGAAACACATGACAAGGATGAAATGAAAACCTTTATCTTCATACTCCTTTTTTTGGTATAGTTCTATGGGTCCCCACACTTAGATCCCCTAGAGCCCCTTAGGTACATGAAAGTTATATTCCATACCAAGGCTTTGCAAAGAACAAAATATTTCTCCAAAACTTAAGTGTCCAAAGAGCCAATTGTAATTTTATTTTTGTTCTACCCAATAATATTCAGGAGAAAGCATCCAATGGGTTAAATCACTTAGAGTTTTGACATTCTATCTTCTTTGACACACAGGTGCTATAATAAGAATGTGATTAATTGATCAATAAGAAAATAACGTCAATATTGTTTTGTACTAAAGCTCTACTTCATTTCATTTGATTTTGTTTTCTTTTAAGTTCAAGTCATTTAACAGTTTAACCTTATACTTCAGTGAGAGAATGTACACAGGAAACAATGGTTCTGATTAGAATTGTGTCTTGCAAATTTTATGGTGGTTGACATTTGTTCAAAAAGCAAATTGTTTTAGTTGCAGATAGGACCATGGGACAGAACAAGCCTGGGTAATGACTTGGAACTCACAGGGCATATTCTGTTCTCTTGGGCCACCTCAGGAGCAATATATGGGTTTTGTTAGTTTAATAAAATGAATCCTGGAGAAGGAAATGGTGACCCACTCCCATATACTTGCCTGAGGAATTCCATGGACAGAGTAGCCTGGTGAGCTACAGTCCAAGGGGTTGCAAAGAGTCAGACACAACTGAGCAACTTTCACTCAGTCAGTCACTCACTAATAGAAAGGATAACCCGTTTTCCCACAAGGCCTCTATTGGTTGACAATGCATGTTTCCAATGTACATACATGTCTGATAAATCTCCATATAGTGCAGTAATTAGCTTGCTAACATTTCAATCCTGATTATACAACATATTGTGAGTAACCACATACAAGTGAGTAACCATATACAAGTTCCCCCTTCATGGATCACAACCTTGTCATGGAGAAGGAGCTTTTGTAATTCACTGAAGCTATGAGCCATGCTATGCAAGGCCACCCAAGGCAGACGGGTCATAGTGGAGAGTTCTGATAAAACTTGATCCACTGGAGGAGTGGTAAATCAGTCCAATATTCCTGGCATGAGAACCTCATTAACAGGATGAAAAGGCAAAAGATAAGACACTGGAAGATGAGCCCGCCCCCCACCCCATGTTGGAAAGTGTCCAGCAGGCTACTGGAGAAGTGCAGATGGCAATTACTAATAGCTCCACAAAGAATGAAGTGGCTGGGCCAAAGCAGAAACAATGCTCAATTGTGTATGTGTCTGGTAGTGAAAGTAAAACTTGATTCTGTAAAGAACAATACTGCATAGGATCCTAGAATGTTAGGTCCATGAATCAAGGTAAATTGGACATGGTCAAGCAGGAGATGGCGAGACTGACCATTGACATCTTCGGAATCAGTGAACTAAAGTGGAAAGGAATGGGTGAATTTCATTCAGATGACCATTATATCTACTACTCTGGGCAAGAATCCATTAGCACAAATGGAGTAGCCCTCATAGTCAACAAAAGAGTCTGAAAGGTGTTATTTGGGTGCAACCTAAGAAATGATAGAATGATTTCAGTTTGTTTCCAGGACAAACCATTCAACGTAACAGTAATCCAAGTATATGCCCCAACCATTAATGCCAAAGAAGATGAAGTTGAATGATTCTGTGAATACCTATAAGAGCTTCTAGAACTAACACCAAAAAAATGTCCTTTTCATCATAGAAGATTAGAATGCAAAATTAGGAAGTCAAGAGATACCTGGAGTAACAGGCAAGTTCGGCCTTAGAGTGCAAAATGAAGTACGCCAAAAGCTAACAGAGTTTTGCCAAGAGAACACACTGGTCAGAGCAAAAACCCGTTTCCAATAACACAAGAGTTGTCCCTACACGTGGACATCACCAATTGGTCAATACCAAAATCAGATTGATTATATTCTTCACAGCCAAAGATGGAGAAGCTCTATACAGTCAGCAAAAACAAGACCTGGAGCTGACTGAGGCTCAGATCATGAACACATTGCAAACTTCAGGCTTAAATTGAAGAAAGTAGGGGAAACCACTAAGCCATTCAGGTATGACCTAAATCAAATCCTTTGTGATTATACAGTGGAAGTGACCAGAAGATTAGATTGGTAGACAGAGTGCCTGAAGAACTATGGGCAGAGGTTCATAACATTGTACAAGAGGCAGTGATCAAAACCATCCCTAAGAAAAAGAAATGCAAGAAGGCAAAGTGGTTGTCTGAGGAGGATTTACACATAGCTGAGGAAAGAGAGAAGTGAAAAGCAAGGGAGAAAGGGAAAGATATACTCAAATGAATGCAGAGATTCAAAGACTAGCAAGGAGAGAGAAGAAAGCCTTCTTAAGTGAACAATGCAGAAAATTAGAGGAAAACAATAGAATTGGAAAGACTAGAGATCTGTTCAAGAAAATTGAAAATATCAAGGGAACATTTCATGCAAAAATGGAAATGATAAAGGACAAAAAGAGTAAGGACCTAAGAGGCAGACAAATTTAAGAAGAGGTTCCAAGAATACACAGAAGAAATATACACAAAGATCTTAATGACTAGGATAACCACAATAGTGTGATCACTCACTTAGAGTCAGACATCCTGGAGTGTGAAGGCAAGTGGACCTTAGGAAACATTACTACGAACAAAGCTAGTGGAGGTGATGGAATTCCAGTTGAGCTATTTCAAATCCTAAAGGATGATGCTGTGAAAGTGCTGCACTCAATATTCCAGCAAATTTGGAAAACTCAGCAGTGGCCACAGGACTGGAAAAGGTCAGTTCTCATTTCAATCCCAAAGAAGGGCAATGCCAAAGAATATTCAAATTACCATACAATTGCGCTCATTTCACATGCTAACAAGGTAATGCTCAAAATCCTCCAAGCTAGGCTTCAGCAGTACTCGAACTTAGAACTTCCTGATGTATGAGGTGGGTTTAGAAAACACATAGGAACCAGAGATCAAATTGCCAACATTCATTGGATCACAAGGAATTCAAGGAAAATATCTACTTCTGCTTCATTGACTATGGTAAAGCCTTTGACTGTGTGGATCACAACAAACTGTGGAAAATTCTTAAAGAGATGGAAATACCAGACCAATTCACCTGTCTCTTGAGAAACCTGTATGTGGGTCAGGAATCAATAGTTAGAACCTTACATGGAATAACTGACTGGTTTAAAAATTGGAAAGGAGTATGTCAAGTCTGTATACTGTCATCCTGTTTATTTAACTTATATGCAGAATAAATTATGTGAAATCCCAGGCTGGATGAAGCACAAGTTGGAATCATTGATGGGAGAAATATCAATAACCTCAGATAGTTAGATGATGCCACTCTAATGGCAGAAAGTGAAGAGGAACTTAAGAACCTCTTGATAAAGGTGAAAGAGGAATGGAAAAGCTGGCCTAAAACTCAACATTCAAAAAACTAAGATTGTGGTATCCAGTCCCATCACTTCATGGTAAATAGAAGGGGAAAATGTGCAAGAGTGACAGACTTTGTGTTTTTGGGCTCCAAAATCACTGTGGACAGTAACTGCAGCCATGAAATTAAAAGATACATTGTTCTTGGAAGAAAAGCTATGACAAAACTAGAAGGTGTATTAAAAAGCAGAGGCATCACTGCAGGCAAAAGTCCATATAGTCAAAGCTATGGTTTTTCCAGTAGTCATGTATGGATGTGAAAATTGGACCATAAAGAAGGCTGAGTGCCAAAGAATTTAAGTTTTCTAATTGTGGTGCTAGAGTAGACTGTTGAGAGTCCCTTGGGCAGCAAGGAGATAAAACCAGTCAATCCTAAAGGAAATCATCCCTGAATATTCATTGGAAGGACTGGTGTTGATGCTGAAGCTCCAATACTTTGGCACACCTGATGCAAAGAGCCGACTCATTGGAATAGACTCTGATGCTGGGAAAGATTGGAGGTAGGAGAAGAAGGGGATGACTGATGATGAGATGGTTAGATAGTATCACTGACTCAATGGACATAAATTTGAGCAAACTCTGGGAGATGGTGATGGACAGGGAAGTCTGGTGTGCTGAAGTCCATGGGATCACAAAGAGTTGGACACAGCTGAGCAACTGAACGACAACAATATTTGAGTTCACTAAATTCTCTGAGCCTCAGTTTCCTCATCTGTAAAACAGAGGCAATATTAATACCTTGTTCACAGAGTGAGCAAGATGATTAATTGAGTTAAAGGACAGGAAGTACTTTAGAAACAGCATGCAACAATTATAATCCCTTTGGAAGCACACAGGAAACACTAACTGGGTGTATTTTTGTGCATATACGTGTGCACACACACGTGTGGTGAGGAGTAGGGATAAGATTGGGTGGGAGTAGTCAGAGGTGGTTTGTGACTATAAATGATTCTTGAGAAATCTTGAAAAATAAGCAGTTTTGTAGGCAGACAAGATGAGAAGGATAATGAGCATCTCAAGCAGGGGCCACTGTGTGTAAAAGTATGCTGCTCTCTATAAACTACAAGTAATTCTGTAGAGCTGGAGGCAATGTGTTTGGAGAGAAGCAGGAGGTATCTGTTTGGCTAAGGCATTTAATGAGTAGTAGTTTGAGACTGAATATAAGCTATGTCTAATTTCCCATGCATATCTGGAGAAGCCTAGAGACTTGAGGCCTGAGCTCAATAGCACTATTTTGGTGGTGGGGTCTGAGTGGGGAGTTTATTAAAACAGAATTTATTATAAGAGAAGAAGAAACTAGGCATAGTGAGTTTGATATACCTAGCTGGGCCCTAATTAAAGGGAGGCAGTAATTTGAAGGTCAGCACGATGATCTATGGGATCTAATTAGTGACCTTGATCCTCTGGGTTCCTTGTCTGGACATAATGCCAAAGCCATGAGTTTTCTGCCTGGTTGCAAAGGTGTGAATAAAGAGCTGCATACCTCTTTAGTGAGGCCTCTATCAGGTGATCACGGTTTTCAGAAGGAATTGTTTATGACCTGCCATTACAGATCGATGAAGGAATTCCATGCAGACTATTTGGCTGGCCGCCTTCCATGCACAGCATAGAGGGCTTTTGCCATCAATGCCAAGGTTTCCAATTGGCATTTTCATAAAAACATGCAAAGCAGTCCATTATCTAATTGATGTCCATAAATTATGGTGGCTGAAGGAGTCGATGTCAGTATACATGGTGTAAAGCTGTTTTCTGGAAGGCATTCAATTCTAGGCTTAGAATATTCTTGTACAAAGAGAGGGCTAGATTATCTTACAAAAAAAAAAAAAAAAACCAAAACCTGAAACTTCATCCTTTGAACAGCCTTCACATACACAATCTCTAAAAGCAAACATTAGGACTCTTTACCAAGTTCTTTTTGCAATCTATTGTAAGTGAAGGAAATGTATCATGGCATTTTATGGTGAATTAGAGGTGACACAAAATATACTTGTACATATCTCTTAGCACAAACAAGCTTTCTGCCTAACTAAAGTTGTTTCTGTTTGTATGGGTTTAATTACTCAAAAAACTGATCAGTCAGCTTCATCTCAAGCTCCTCACACTTCAGTAATGCCAACTATCATTGACTGTTACCAGAAGAGACTTAGCATCACAACCATTGCACATGGTGTGCCACTTAGAGGAGCAGAAGTGAGGACTGAGACAAATTTTTAAACTGGAGATTGTGTTTTCACCAGCCAAAGCAGGACTATTAGGGAGTAAAAAGAATCAAATGAAATGAAAGTGAAAGTCACTCAGTCGTGTCCAACCCTGTGTGACGCCCCCATGGGTTATTTAGTCCATGGAATTCTCCAGGCCAGAATACTGGAGTGGGTAGCCTTCCCCTTCTCCAGGAGATCTTCCCAACTCAGGGATCGAACCCAGGTGTCCCACATTGCAGGTGGATTCTTTACCAGCTCAGCCACAAGGGAAGCCCTTCAAATGAAATAGAAGCATATGATTCAGCCTTCTGAGTCCTGCCCGACTGAGATTGCTTGAGCTGGCCCTGGAGGGTGTCTCAGGCAAGTTCAGAGCTCTGCCTCTCTGTCCAGATTCCCTCAAATCATGTAATATATTCAACTTCTCCCAAGCAGCCTCTAAAACAAATATGAAATGTATCTTGAAAGTGAAAGTTGCTCAGTTGTGTCTGACTCTTTGCAACCTCATACACTATACAGTCCATGGAATTCTCCAGGCCAGAACACTGGAGTGGGTAGCCATTCCCTTCTCCAGAGGATCTTCCCAACCCAGGGACTGAAGCCAGGTCTCCCACATTACAGGATTCTTTACTGTCTGAGCCACCAGGGAATCCCTGGTAGATATGTATCCTACTCACATCAAATTTCACCAAGTGCCTGCCATGTGCCAAATACTGTGCTAGCTATTGTGAATAAGAGCTAATATATATAGACTGTTGACATGTGCCAGGTACCAGTCCAACAACTTTATGTGGATTAACTTGTAAATCTTAACCACCACCCTGGGAATTATGGACTATCATTATCTCCATTTGAAGGTGAGGAAAATGAGGCATGGATGATAATTTGTTGATGGTCACATAGATAAGAAATGGAAGAATACAAATTTGAAACCATAAAAATGTATCACTATGCTCACCACTTTCTATGATGGCTCAGGATAGGTCATCATTATACCATGAAGGAATTCAGAGTCTAGGTAGAAAATTAGATATTAAAATTGAATGAGTTATCATACCATGTCATATAAATTCAAGCCAACCTTGAAAGTACAGAAGCCAGAGTACAAAGATGTTCAGTTATCAAGTATTGTATTGACATTATTTTATTTAGTTCCTATACTACTAGTATTCTCTCTCTAAGCATTTGAGGTCACCTTAGGCTCTTTGGATTCTCAAGGCAAGAATACTAAAGTGGTTTGTCATTCCTTTCTCCAGTGGACCACATTGTGTCAGACCTCTCTACCATGCCCACCCATCTTGGGTGGCCCCACAGGGCATGGCTTAGTTTCATTGAGTTAGACAAGGCTGTGGTCCTAGTATGATTAGATTGACTAGTTTTCTGTGATTATGGTTTTAGTGTGTCTGCCCTCTTGCAACACCTACCATCTTATTTGGGTTTCTCTTACCTTAGACGTAGGGTATTTCTTCACGGCTGCTCCAGCAAAGCGCAGCCACTACTCCTTACCTTGAACAAGGGGTATCTCCTCACTGCCATCCCTCCCGACCTTGAACGTGGAATAGCTCCTCTATGTCCTCCGGTGCCCACACAGCCACCACTCCTTGGACGTGTGGTCACTCCCCCTGGCCACCGCCCCTGGCCTCGGGTGGGGGTAGCTCCTCTAGGCTGCTCCTGTGCTGTCGCAGCCTGGCACTCTTGGCCGCCGCCCCTGACCTCAGACGTCAGGGTAGCTCCTCTCAGGCCGTGCTCTGCGCGTCCTCGCAGCCGCCCGCCCTGGAAAAGGTCAGTTTTCATTCCAGTTCCAAAGAAAGGCAATGCCAAAGAATGCTCAAACTACCGCACAATTGCACTCATCTCACAGGCTAGTAAAGTAATGCTCAAAATTCTCCAAGCCAGGCTTCAGCAATATGTGAACCGTGAACTTCCTGATGTTCAAGCTGGTTTTAGAAAAGGCAGAAGAGCCAGAGATCAAATTGCCAACATCCGCTGGATCATAGAAAAAGCAAGAGAGTTCCAGAAAAATATCTATTTCTGCTTTATTGACTATGCCAAAGCCTATGCCAAAGTGGATCACAATAAACTGTGGAAAATTCTGAAAGAGATGGGAATACAAGACCACCTGACCTGCCTCTTGAGAAACCTATATGCAGGTCAGGAAGCAACAGTTAGAACTGGACATGGAACAACAGACTGGTTCCAAATAGGAAAAGGAGTACATTAAGGCTGTGTATTGTCACCCTGCTTATTTAACTTCTATGAAGTGTACATCATGAGAAACGTTGGGCTGGAAGAAGCACAAGCTGGAATCAAGATTGCCAGGAGAAATATCAATAACCTCAGATATGCAGATGACACCACTCTTATGGCAGAAAGTGAAGAGGAGCTAAAAAGCCTCTTGATGAAAGTCAAAGTGGAGAGTGAAAATGTTGGCTTAAGGCTCAACATTCAGAAAACAAAGATCATGGCATGTGGTCCCATTACTTTATGGGAAATAGATGGGAAAACAGTGGAAACAGGGTCAGACTTTATTTTTTGGGGCTCCAAAATCAATGCAGACGGTGACTGCATCCATGAAATTAAAAGATGCTTACTCCTTGGAAGAAAAGTTATGACCAACCTAGATAGCATATTCAAAAGTAGAGACATTACTTTGCAAACAAGTTCCATCTAGTCAAGGCTATGGTTTTTCCAGTAGTCATGTATGGATGTGAGAGTTGGACTGTGAAGAAAGCTGAGCACCGAATTGATGCTTTTGTACTGTGGTGTTAGAGAAGTCTCTTGAGAGTTCCTTGGACTGCAAGGAGATCCAACCAGTCCATTCTGAAGGAGATCAGCCCTGGAATTTCTTTGGAAGGAATGATGCTGAAGCTGAAACTCCAGTACTTTGGCCACCTCATGCAAAGAATTGACTCATTGGAAAAGACTCTGATGCTGGGAGGGATTGGGGGCAGGAGGAGAAGGGGATGACAGAGGATGAGATGGCTGGATGGCATCACTGATTCGATGGATGTAAATCTGAGTGAACTCCGGGAATTGGTGATGGACAGGGAGGCCTGGCGTGCTGCGATTCATGGGGTCGCAAAGAGTCGGACATGACTGAGTGACTGAACTGACTGACTGAACTAGGCTCATTGGAATAATATAAACAATGTAGCCTTTCAAAAGTATGCCTTGGTTTTCATCATTTAGTATGAGTAGGAAATGACTTTTTTTTAGTAATTGTATTGGGTATAAATCATATAAAATTAAATTCACTCTTTTAAAGTGTGTAATCCAGTCATTTTTAGTATATGCACAGAGTTTTGTAGCCATCACTACAGTCTAACTAGAGAACATTGTCATCATCCTAAAAGAAATCCTTTGCATCCTTAGCTGTCACTCTCCAGTTCCCATTCATAGAGATGCTGGGAAATAGTGCTTCCGTTTTTACAATAACACTTTTAAACAAATGTAATTCACATTTTATACAACTGACACATTTAAAGTGTACAATGCATTGTTTGTTAGTATATTTCTAGTACTGTGCAATCATCACTGCCATCAAATTCCAGAATTTCAGGGAACTACAGAGCTGAGAGGGAAATGAAGAATGCAAGTAATATAAAGTCACAAAGCTCTGTTCTTATAAAGAATCAGGCATTTTTATTGAATAAAATCTCCTTCAATTGTTACAAGAACTTGGTTAATTTCCAGAGTTGTGAAAGGTTAATTTTGACAATCATTGCCCACATTCCTATTATTTTAATGGAGGAGTGGATTTTCCAATTTCCTTACTCTTATTTCTTTGGAAATAGTATCTTTTACACAACTAAATATACTATAGCTCTCAGATGCTTTAGGTCTATTTAAAAACTACAAACTTAATCTTTCTTTGTTTTTCTCCCTGGAAATGGCTAAGATTTTAAAAATTAATTAATTAATTTGTTTATATCAATGTATAGTTGATTTACAGTATTACATTAGTTTCAGATGTACAGAATTGTGGTTCAATATTTTATAGAATATATATCATTAAAAGCTATTACAAAAGAATGGATATTATTTCCTGTGCTGGGGAATTATAGCAGGATATATTATATCCTTGTTGCTTAATTATTTTGTAAATAGTAGTGTGTGTCTCTTAATAATACACCTCTACCTTGCCCCTACCATCTTCCTTCTCCTCTCTGGTAACCACTAGTTTATTTTCTGTAACTGTGAGACTGTTTCTATTTTGCTATATACACTTATTTGTATAATTTTTTTAGATTCTACATATAACTACTCTCAAACCATATTTGTCTTTCTCTTATTTCACTAAGCTTAATATTCTTTAGGTCTATCCATTGATGCAAATGGCAATATTTTATTCTTTTTTATGACTAATATTCCACTGTATTTGTAAATACTGCATTTTCTTTAACCATTCATCTGTTCATGAGCACTTAGGTTGCTTCCATATTTTGGTTATTAGAAATAGTGCTGCTACAGACATTTAGGTGCATGTATCTTTTTAAATTAGTGTTTCTAGTAGTTGAATTACTAGATCATATGACAGTTCTATTTTAAGGTTTTTTTTTGGGGAATCTCTGTACTGTTTTCCATAGTGGTTGTACCAATTCATATTCTCACCAATAGTGTAGGAGGGTTACCTTCCCTCCACATCCTCTCCATCATTAGTTATTTGTAGACTTTTTGATGATAGCCATTCTGCCAGATATGAGGTAATATCTCATTGTTGTTTTGATAGCATTTATCTAATAATTGGGCTTCCCAGGTGGCACCAGTGTAAAGAATCCACTTGCCAATGCAGGAGATGTAAGAGAAGTGGGTTTGATCCCTGGGTCGGGAAGATCCATGGAGGAGGAAATGGCAACCCACTCCAGTACTCTAACCTGGGAAATCCTATGGAAAGAGGAGCCTGGTAGGCTATAGTCCATGGGGCCACAAAGAGTTGAAGACAACTGAACACACACATATATACACACACATCTAATAATTAGTGATGTCGAGTGTCTTTTCATGTGCCTGTTGACCATCTGTATATCTTCTTTGGAAAAACATCTATTCAGGTGTTTTACCTATTTTTTTTAAACTGGGTTGTTTGCTTTTTGATATTGAATTGTATGACCTGTTTATATATTTTGGATAATAACTACTTGTAAGTCATAGATTTACAAATATTTTCTCCCATTCCACAGGTTGTCTTTTCATTATATAAATGATTTCCTTTGCTGTGTAAAATCTTTTAAGTTTAATTAGGTACACTCTTTAATTTTTACTTTTATTTCCTTAACTTTAGGAGATGGATCCAAAAAAATTTGCTGATTTTTACCCTCAAATCACAAAATTTGTGATTTATGTCAAAGAGTGTTCTGCCTATGTATTCCTCTAAGAGTTTTATAATGCTTGGTCTTACATTTAGGTCTTTAATCCAATTTGAGCTTATTTGTCTATATGGTGTTAGAGAATATTCTAATTTCATTCTTTTACACATAGCTTTTACACATTACAGTATTAAAAACACGTTTTATTAAGGAAGACCACCAAAGTGTATGTGTGATTATATTGAGGCAGACGATGTATATAGAATCAGTATTACAAGTTATACCCAATTATCCTAACAACAACAGGTGAAAATGCTAACCTAGAAGTTGTGCTGGACTGTTATTTTCAACTTTGTTACAGTAGGAGCTGTATTTCTCAGAACCTCCTTCCTTGTATGACTCAAGGTTAGAATTAGCCAAAAGTGCAGTTGTGAGACATTTGAGATGCAGAAGTGAAGTAACAGGTATTGTGGAGCCGCGGTAAGAGACAGACTCAAAGGTGCTGGCAGCTCCTGGTTTGCTTTCTACCTTCCCTTCTCTATTACCAGCTCTCTTTCAGATGACCAGTCCTGCTGACAGAGGTGACCCAGGCCCACCACCAGAGCATCCCTGGGAATGTGCAGGGATGTTTAGACAAAGAATCAACATCACTGAACAGACTTCTATAATGGCTTCTTTCATGAGATCAATCCAGATTTCTCTGTAAACTCTGATTGTTCTGTGCCAGGGTAGGTGAGCAACTTTTGTCTGATCCAACTCACCTTTCCAAACTTTTACATCCCAAGCTCCTTCACATGATCTGTTTTCTATGACGAAATCCTTATTCTAAGATAGACTGATATATGGAATTGCAGAAAAAAAAAATTCTGATCTAAATTTTCTTTCTTGTGGGCAAAGATGTTTGAATTAAACAAAAAAATGTAGTTCCTTCTATCTTGAGTAACTGTCGGTGTTTAAATGTTAACAGTGTATTTTGTGAATTTTGCTTTATGATGTCATCATTCAATCCTTTGACATAAGCAGTTCCTCTCCTGACTCATGTATTTTTCTGACTTCTAACTAATAATCATAGTAATGATTATACAATTTCTAAGAACACTGCTAAGCACTTTACATGCATGACTATTTTCCTTTTTTATTGGAATATAACTGCTTTACAATATTATGTTAATTTCTTCTGTACAGCAACATGAATCAGCCATATGTATACATATATCCCCTCCCTCTTGAGCCTGCCTCTCACCCACCCCCATCCCACCCCTCTATGTCATCACAGAGCACTGAGCTGAGCTCTCTGTGCTGTATAGCAGCTTCCCACTTACTATCTGTTTTACAGATGGCAGTGTACATATTAACATGTTAATGCTACTCTCTCAATTCATCCCACCCTTCTCTTCCACTGCTGTGTCCACATGTTCATCCTTTACATCTGCATTTCTATTCCTGCAAATAGGCTCCTCAGTACCATTTTTCTACATATACAGTGGAATATTAGACATAAAAAGGAACGATGTTGAATCATTCATAATGACGTGCATGTATAACTTTTTAATTCTTTACAACAACTTAATGAGATAGGTCGGAGAAGGCAATGGCACCCCACTTCAGTACTCTTGCCTGGAAAATCCCATGGATGGAGGAGCCTGGTAGGCTGCAGTCCATGGCGTTGCGAAGAGTCGAACACAACTGAGCGACTTCACTTTCACTTTTCACTTTCATGCATTGGAGAAGGACATGGCAACCCACTCCAGTGTTCTTGCCTGGAGAATCCCAGGGACGGGGGAACCTGGTGGGCTGCCATCTATGGGGTCGCACAGAGTCGGACACGACTGAAGCGACTTGGCAGCAGCAGCAGCAGCAATGAGATAGGTTCAATTAACAGCCCAGTTTTATAGAGGAGGTAATTTAAACTTTCAGAGATATTTGATAACCGGAAAAAGTCACCAAATTCATTAGTGGTAGGACAATAATTAAGAATGATTTAGCTCTGCAGTTTCCAAAAGCTAACTGTGGGGATTTCTGTGGCAGTCCAGTAATTAAGACTCCATATTTCCAGTGCAGGGGCTGTGGGTTCCATCTCTGGTCAGGTAACTAAGATCCCCACATGCTGAATGGCATGGCCATAAAGTAAAAATTAAAAGCTAATTGTGAAAGTATGCTTATGTTTTCAAGAGGTTTTTCTTTCTCCAATATAAATATAATGCAAGTATTTTTGAGGGTCTGTGGATTACATTTAAGTAACACAACTAACTGCATCTATCTGTCCATACTTGATAATTCCTTCAGGTTATTATGAGTTAGGTGTTATTATTCCTGTTTTGGGCTTCCTTGATGGCTCAGATGGTACAGAATTTTCCTGCAGTACAGGAGACCCGTGTTTGATCCTCTGGAGAAAGGAATGGCAACCCTCTCCTATTCATATTTTATAGGTGAGGAAACAGAGGCTCAGAGAGGTTTAAACGTCTACCATTAACAAAAGAGCCAGAAAGTAGCAGCGACTGCATTCACACTCAATTATTAAAGGAAAGACAATTCTTGATGTGAGCTACATGTGTAAAGAGCATATTCGAAAGGAGAATATGGAATGCAGCTGTGAGGAGAATAGACTGTGTCTGTGGTGAGGCTGGCTTCCAGGTTGGGGAGTGGTCAAGTAAGTTGGAGTAGAAGAGACTCGAAAGGTAGGCAGGGGGCAAACCATGAAGGGCCCAGCATGATTAGGAATTAGGACTTTGCCTTGAAAGCAGTGACTTGTCTAAGTTTGTACAATTGAGCTAGGATTCTAGTTTGAGTTTTTGACTCCAAAGCCTATCAGAGGATATATCATCCATTCTATACAGTCATCACTGTTCTCTATTAATACCATATGCATGGAAATTCAGTTTATGAATCATATTCATAGCTATTTTTTCATTCAATCCTCACATTCAACCCTATAAATGTTACTTTTAACTCAATTTAAATATAAATAAATTTATACTTGCCAATAATGTTTAAATAAATCTACAGATATGAAGTTAGAATGTGGCAGATCCCACAATGAATCCTCAGGAATCTCACACAAAACGTCATGCTTTTTCACATCCAATTTCCTACTGGATAATCTATAAATCACTCCTTTAAACACAGAATGCAAACACATTATTTTCTCACCGAGGCCTACTTCTGTCATCCATTTATGGGTAAATGCACTGCTCTCTAGCAAATTATTCAAACCAAAAATCCTGAAGATATCTTAAAAAAACTGAAAATCTGAAGAGTTTCACCTTCATCAGCATTTAAAAATATCATCTATAGATTAAGTCACAAAAATGTCTCAAAGTCCTTATTTTTTTAACCTGTAATATACCATGTTCATAACTTGATTACTTCCCCTCTGGTTCCCTATAGTGATTACTAACAAAAGTTTGTGAACTGATAGAGCCTTGGAGGTGGAGTATGATAAGGCTTGTTCTGGCCATGGAACTCTATTCTACAATCTTAATGAAAGGCTGCATAACAGTATTGCTAACAACATTATTGAGGCATGATTGACATGCAATAAACTGCATAACTTTCAAAGGTATAAGTTGGTAACTTTTGATATTACACACACACACACACACACACACACACATACACCCATGATCACAGTCAAGATAGAGAACATAGCCATTATACTTCTCAAATTATTTCCTATCCTTTCCTAATTCCTCCATACATCCTCCCACACACTCATTGAGCAACTAACCTGCCTCTGCTTAGAATTTCTATACATTTTTGTAAGTGAAATTCTGTTTCCAACTAAGAATCCCATACCATACAAACTTTCAGTCAGGTATGACAATAACATACAGGCATTTTAAGACATTACAAGTTCTCATAAAATTATTTCCCATTCATTCTTTCTCAATCAGTTGCTAAAAGATACTCAACCAAAAAATGAAGGCAAAAACTAAGAAAAAATATAATAATAAATAAATAGGACTCAATACAAGAAAGAGGTGAAGTAAATTTATAGAATGATTATTAAAAGGCATTTTATAATGACAGCTGTGTGGCAGTACCAGAGATTAACCTAGTCCATTGGAGCCAGAGGACAGAAGACAATTTGAGAAATGACTTAGAAAATAAATTTAACTGGTTTTTACAGAGAAGGATATATCTATATCTCTATATCTTTATCCATTAGTCTAGGAGTATCAGGGGCATTCCTGATGCTTTGATGACTAAGCAAAGAAACACACAAGAAATATAAGAATTAACTGCCTGAAGAAAAAGGAAATTGTGTATGAAAGGAAATATAATCAAAGTGGTACAGGTGTAAAAATATTTATATATTAGTCATAATAAAATGAAAACTGAATATCTAACCAAAAATGGTTGTATACCTTTATCCAAGTGATGGTGATTAAAAGAATGTTGGGTGGGTGATCGGTAAGTATAGTGATAAAAGACTGATATACTTTCTGTGCATAGTAGAGAGTCAAGAGAATATGTTTATTTATATCTATAAAAACTCAAAAATGTATGATTGCTATTTTAAATATGGATAAATATACTGGAAGATTTTTTTTTTACCTTACTAGGTGATAGGAGTTAGCTGTAGATAGTGGGTGTCAGGGGTGGGCAAGAATATGCTTGGGGACTGCGATTGCTTTTTCAGTTAAAATAGTTTGACTTTAAAATTAAGCACCTATATTAATTTAGGGCGTCCCTGGTAGCTCAGCTGGTAAAGAATGTGTGTTCAATGAAGGAAACCCAGCTTTGACTCCTGGGTCAGAAAGTTCCCTTGGAGAAGGGATAGGCTACTCACTCCATTATTCTTGGGCTTTCCTGGTGGCTCAGATCATAAAGAATCCACCTGCAATGCAGGAGACCTGGGTTCAATCCGGGGTTGGGAATATCCCCTAGAGGAGGGCATAGCAACCCACTCCAATATTCTTACCTAGAGAAACCCCATGGACATAGGAGCCTTGTGTACTACAGTCCATGTGGTCGCAAAGTTAGACACAACTGAGTGATTAAGCATAGCACAGCACATATTAATTTAATAATAATACAATTAAATAGAACATATGAAAAACACTAATAATCTAGTGTAAGTAATTAACCATCAATCCTTACAAAATATCAGCTCAGTTCAGTATTTCTAGTATGATATGTTAGCACAAACTGTCAATAAGTGTTGGAGTTATTATAATTGCTTTACTATCTATTTTTGGCTTGAATAATTTGGACAATCTTCTGGCTGAATAAGAGCCATTCTAGTACTTGAATCTGAGAATGTCAATCTCAAACCAATAGTGGTTCCTCAGTCTTTTTCTTTTTAAAAAAATTTTCTCACCTTAGTCACCATGACTTTTACAAGTTTACTCTTAGAGACCATGAGGAAATGAGTCCATGAAAGTCACTGCTGACAATATTGTAACAGAACCTATGGCATAAAACTTATGTCACTTAATCATCAATAGTGCATAGAGTCCATTGAGTTTCTGCAGCCATTGGCTCAATATAAGAATATTACAGTGGCAGTGTTATTCTTAATTTTTAATATTCATTTATTTCCCTTTCTAAGCATTTTATGCCCATTTTCTCTATGGCAATCACATCATCTTAACCTTCAAAATTTATATAGATCTTGCATGAAAGTACTGTGTATTCAATTCTACACAGTATAAACATGAGGGCCAACTCTAATAGAAGACGCCCCTCTTGGAAATGGTCTGCTTCATTCATAAGAGATTTGGTTGGATTACAGATGTTGAGAGTAAAAACACTATTCATATGGCCAAGTCTCTGAATTTTCTGAAGTAGCTAACTCTTCTTGGGTAGCAAAGATACACAGAAGGACTTCAAGATGTCAAGAAAATCAAATCTGCTTATCAGAGTTGATCCAACTGGGAAATGTGAACTTAATACCATTAAAACCATGGGTATCTCATAAAAGAAAACATGGCTATTTAATATTATTCCAACCATGTGTATTTAACAACTAGTATTTGAAGTACAAGGTGCTAATTGCCACTGGAATGCAAAAGTGATCAAGTGTGTTCCCACTTCACTGGAGCTTGCAGGGCTCCTCTGTCAGTGGGATTTCCCAGGCAAGAATATTGAGTGGGTTGCTGTTTCCTACTCCAGGGGATCTTCCTCACTTAGAGTTCAAACCTGTGTCTCCTACATTGGCAGGTGAATTGTTTAGCACTTAGCTACCTGGGAAGCCTAAAATAGCTTTACTAAAATATAAATGTGATTTAAGCCTAAAGTGCTATAATTTATATAATAAACACAAAAAAGTGCTTTGAGGGTGCAGATTAGGGGAGTATTCTAAGTTACAGAGGGTATTTGGGGAAGGTGGTCACAGAGAAATTAGTATGTGATTTGAAAATTGAAGGGAGAAGGCAGAAAAATTGGAAGATATTAGAACAGTCCCAATGATGACACAGAAATAGTACAGTTCAGGAACTGAAGAAGTCTATGATGTAGTAGACCACACCAAACACACTGTGGTTGATGTGTGTGTGTGTGTGTGTGTGTGTGTTTGATAGGACACATGAAGAAAATATACTTGATATATTGAAATAAAGTGTCTTCCCCCCCCCCACAAAAGGACAAGCTGAGATTCCATTTGTACTGGATTGGTTAAAAAATAGTAATAACTGAAAAAGAAAAACATATTTTGATTCTAGGTATTAGATGCTATCATGTTTATCCTCAGCTATTGCCAATAAGACTACCCAAGAATGAGGAATAGAATCAGATTTTAGTTACTCCAGTCCAGTACACTTGAGTCCAAGTGTCTTGATTGCATCTGAATGAACTCTTTCAGATGATATAGAAGCATTTGATATTTATTCTTGTAATAAAAGGGCTTATTTCTTGTTTTTCATTCAGCTCAGTGGATGGGTGTTACACAATTTGTGCACCTCAGCTCAAAATCATGGGGACCCGGTATAGGTCTTAGGTATCCTAATCATCACATGATGAAATTAGCTAGACCAGGAAACTTTCACCTTACTTTCCATTTTTTATCCTTGTTAACTTTTAGGTTAACCTAATGTTAGTACTTCATTTGACTGGTTAGCCCAGGAATTAGATAAGCGTAATGGAGTGGAAACCTTCAATAAGTTCTAAAACAAGAGCCTTGAACAGGGTAAGAGCAATGAGAAGAAATGAAAGCAACTACAATTGATTTTTAAGCAATAAGTAGTTCTCACACTTCCTCCAACCCCAAGATATCCTAGGATGCCTCAAACTTCATTTAGGGTACATTTATAAAATTTTATTTAAATTAATATAGCAGTTCACAACTGATGTGTGGAGAATTTTTAGCATTCTTTAGGTAACTTATTAGGACCCTATGTTTTACTTTATTGAACATGACTCAATAATAATTTTTTTCAGCATCTATTATGTGCCAAACACTAGGAATATACAGATGAGCTGATATTATGATAGACAGACATTATAAGACAATAGCAAGAACTATAATATTGGTCAGATGTTGGCAAATGCAGTTAGAAGCACAGCATGTTATGGGAGCACCTTGGTATGAATTAGAGAGTGAGAATGATTGAAGTGTCATGTCACAGATTGGAGGATGACTTGTCATCTCTGTTGCTTTATTTCTCAGAGGTCTTATGTAATGAAAAAATAATGAGGTAAGTGGCAAGATATGGCTCTCATTTACTCTAACAAAGTCTGAGCAGAATTAAAAGGTCTATTTCATAGAAAGAAGCCTTCAAAAAAAAACAAAAAACAAAAAAAGACTTACCACCATCTTGATTCCCACCAAAGGGTCACAACCACTGATGGGTGCAATTTGTAAGGCAGCACCTGTAAGAAGACATCTGTATGAAAGTCCAAAGGAACTTTCACTCTTCAATTCCCTGTGAACCTAGAGGTAGGTTAGATATTTTTGGAACGTGCTACAGGCAGCCAGACAGGTTGGGGATTTCATTACAGCCCATCTCTGTTCTGAAATAATGAAAGAAGCTCCAAGAAATTGTACCTGTCAAATGTGTCAGGGACTAAAAGCAAGAGGAGATCATTTTGACAGTTTTGAGCAGCCATTCTGCTGATCACCATGTTACTATCGCACTGTGTTCCTGAGGAAGCGATGGGTGAGCAGTGAATTATGTGTTTCAGAATTAACTCAAAAGGTCTCTCAAATGTATTGTTGCATTTCGACAAGTTTGAAAAAGCTGATTTTATATCCTAGTAAGGCATGTACTTAGAAATAGAGCGAGAGAGAGACTGACTAAATATATGTTGGATATGTATGCTGCTGCTGCTGCTAAATTGCTTCAGTCGTGTCTAACTCTGTGCAACCCCATAGACGGCCTCCTACCAGGCTCCTCTGTCCCTGGGATTCTCCAGGCAAGAACACTGGAGTGGGTTGCCATTTCCTTCTTCAGTGTATGAAAGTGAAAAGTGAAAGTGAAGTCACTCAGTCGTGTCCGACTCTTCGCGACCCCATGGACTGCAGCCTACCAGGCTCCTCCATCCATGGGATTTTCCAGGCAAGAGTACTGGAGTGGGGTGCCATTGCCTTCTTCGTGGATATCTACAGAGCAGACAATATGATCATATTCTGGCCTCGTTTCTCTGTTCTTGTTTTCTTGCTGTGGTTTTGACTCCTAAATAGAAATGAGCTTCCAGACACCCATGTGCAGCTGGGATGCATTGCATCTCTCATTTCCAACTTCACTGCAGGAAAAACAAACAAGCAAATAAAATGAAGCACATATCACTGGTAAAAAAAAAAAAAAAAAACAAGCATCTGTCCAGATGAGGGAGGTAGTACTGGCAATAAAAGAAGATGTTGGCTATGTTTCAAAATTGGTTTGCTGGGTAATTTACTGGATTATTCTGAGTGTTAAATCATACATTCATTAGGCAGAAAGTTGTCTGACTATTATCTAATTTAGCTATTTTTCTCATGATAGGATTGACTCATTATCCTCTTCCAAAGATTTTTTTTGAAAAGGAGAAATTTTAATAATTTTTCACCAATATGTAATTGTTCACAGTTAGAACCAAGAGAATGACTTGAATTTGCACAATGAATATGAAATGATTTCTATAGAATTTAAGCAATTTAAGAACTTAATCTAGTAGAACTATCACAAAGGTTATTGTTGTTATTTAGTGGCTCAGTCATGTCCCGCTCTTTTGTGAGCCCATCCAGGTTCCTCTGTCCATGGGATTTCCCAGGCAAGAATACAGAGTGGGTTGCCATTGCCTTCTCCAGGGGATCTTCCCAACGCAGGGATTGAACCTGTGTCTCCTGCATTGACAGGAGGATTCTTTACCACTGAGTCACCAGGGAAGACCCATTATAAAATATATACATATTACAGAATATAGCTACATGGTTTAACTTAATTTTTTTTAATTTTAATTTTTACTTTACTTTACAATACTGTATTGGTTTTGCCATACATCAACATGAATCCACCACGGGTGTACATGCGTTCCCAAACATGAACCCCCCTCCCACCTCCCTCCCCATAACGTTCTAATAAAAATTACTTTATTGCTGAAGTGTGCTTACCAACAGCTGGCTTTCAGTGAGCTGCAATTTTTTGATATATATATTTACATATGCGTATACATAATAAATTTATATATAATTTTATATACAAAATATATCAAATTTTATATATATATATATATATAGAGAGAGAGAGTAATATCAAAGACACCATAAGAAGTGTCATCATAATGAAAAACTTGAAAGATTGTGGGGATTCCCAATATGTGACCCAGAAACATGAATTTAGCAGATGCTGTTGGAAAAGGTGCTGGTAGATTTGCTCAATGTAGGGGTGCCAGAAACATCAGGTTTGTAAAAACCACAGTATCTGTGAAGCCCCATAAAGAAAGATACCATAAAACAAGGTATGCTTGTAATTAAGGGCCCTACGTGTTTTGGGGGGTTTTCTGTCTTACACTTGAGTTCATAAAAACAAAATTCTTTCTCAATGTTCTTGTGCAACAGATCTCATTAGACTGCCATGCTATGTTTCTTTAGTTTGTTTATCCCCTTTGGGATGATCTCTTCACAAGCAAGGGTACCAAATGGCACTACTTTTTGGTGAGTTTCTTCAAAATATTATACATCTTGAGAGAATTTTCAAACATATATTCTGAGTTGACTCCTCTTGGCATTCATGATGTCTCTCATCACCAGCATCAAACATCATTGTCCTACACATGATTCCTCAACATTGATAAAACTCTACCACGGAATATCATTGCCCACTTTGTTGATCACTGAGCATTTTTTATTTATTACTATTATACATCATCTCTACTGGGTTTTCTTCTTACTATAAATAGGCTTTGTTCTTGACCAGCTCTTTGAAAGAACCATTATTAAGGTCACTGATAATGACTGTCCTTTGCCACAGCTGGCCTTGTCTCTCCACCATACTTCCCATAAACTCTACTGCAGTGAGCCTGCATCAGGATCACCTAGAGGGTATGTAGGATCACAGGCTGCAGGTGTCTCCCCACAGATTTATTGGTAGATTTGTAGTGAGTGGGGCTGAGAATTTACAGGTCCTAAGACTTTGACTGTGTGGATCATAATAAACTGTGGGAAATTCTGAAAGAGATGGGAATACCAGACCACCTGACCTGCATGTTGAGAAACCTATATGCAGGTCAGGAAGCAACAGTTAGAACTGGACATGGAACAACAAACTGGTTCCAAATAGGAAAAGGAGTACGTCAAGGCTGTATATTGTTATCCTGCTTATTTAACTTATATGCAGAGTACATCATGAGAAACGCTGGACTGGAAGAAGCACAAGCTGGAATCAAGATTGCCGGGAGAAATATCAATAACCTCAGATATGCAGATGACACCATCCTTATGGCAGAAAGTGAAGAGGAACTAAAAAGCCTCCTGATGAAAGTGAAAGTGGAGAGTGAAAAAGTTGGCTTAAAGCTCAAAATTCAGAAAACGAAAATCATGGCATATGGTCTCATCACTTCATGGTAAGTAGATGGGGAAATAGTGGAAACAGTGTCAGACTTTATTTTTGGGGGCTCCAAAATCAATGCAGATGGTGACTGCAGCCATGAAATTAAAAGATGCTTACTTCTTGGAAGAAAAGTTATGACCAACCTAGATAGCATATTGAAAAGCAGAGACATTACTTTGCCAACAAAGGTCTGTCTAGTCAAGGCTATGGTTTTTTCAATGGTCATGTATGGATGTGAGAGTTGGACTGTGAAGAAAGCTGAGCACTGAAGAATTGATGCTTTTGAACTGTGGTGTTGGAGAAGACTCTTGAGAGTCCCTTGGACTGCAAGGAGATCCAACCAGTCCATTCTGAAGGATATCAGCCCTGGGTTTTCTTTGGAGGGAATGATGCTGAAGCTGAAACTCCAGTACTTTGGCCACCTCATGTGAAGAGTTGACTCATTGGAAGAGACTCTGATTCTGGGAGGGATTGGGGGCAGGAGGAGAAGGGGACAACAGAAGATGAGATGCCTGGAGAGCATCACTAACTCGATTGATGTGACTCTGAGTGAACTCCAGGAGTTGGTGATGGACAGGGAGGCCTGGCGTGCTGTGATTCATGGGGTCGCAAATATTCAGACACGACTGAGCAAGTGAACTGAACTGAACTGAACAGAATTCCTGGAGAAGGCAATGGAACCCCACTCCAGTACTCTTGCCTGGAAAATCCCATGGATAGAGGAGCCTGTTTGGCTGCAGTCCATGGGGTCGCGAAGAGTCAGACATGACTGAAGCTACTTAGCAGCAGCAGCAGCAACAGGATCCCTGGAGAAGGCAATGGCACCCCACTCCAGTACTCTTGCCTGGAAAATCCGATGAATGGAGGAGCCTGGTAGGCTGCAGTCCATGAGGTCGGTAGGAGTCTGACACGACTGAGTGACTTCACTTTTACTTTTCACTTTCATACATTGGAGAAGGACATGGCAACCCACTCCAGTGTTCTTGCCTGGAGAATCCCAGGGACAGAAGAGCCTGGTAGGAGGCCATCTATGGGGTCACACAGAGTCAGACACGACTGATGCGACTTAGCAGCAGCAGCAGCAGCAGCAGCAACAGGTTCCCAGATGATGCTGGTCTGCTCATCTGGGTCCTCACTTGGAGATTTGGGCCTTTACCAGCAGGCTTTGTGCAGCATACTGCTGGCCAGTTGTCACAGCTGGAGCCACTTAATTTACACCTGTTGATTCTGTGCCATGAACATTGGGGGGAATACAGACCTTTCATTGATTCAGTAGGGTGGCATAAC